>NC_138053.1:40060152-40225742 GCF_964194185.1 Rhinolophus hipposideros
CTATATCATTTTTGTAGCCAAAACTATTCTAAAATTTCTTTATGTGGCATGCTTTTTAATGCCATCATGCATTGTGATGCATTGCTCCTTTTGTCTGAAATACCCTATTCTACAGCCACTAGTTTTTCTGTAAAGTCAGCTCAGAGGTTCCAATTTCTGAAAACTCCTTTCATCTTCTCTACACCCTGACCTTGACAGAATAATCCCACTTCTCCCCTAATAACTAAATGTTTCCATATTTTCTAGCTTATTCAATGTCATTACTTAGCCATCCAAGCTAGAACCTTCATAATTTTACTTTTGTCTTTCCAAATCCTTACTGTCATGCGGGGTGGCCTGCAAGGTCTCTTCTCTCGCTCCTCACATAAGAACACAGGATATGGTGAGGCCAAACAGGAACACCCACGGAGCCGTAAGTAGGGGAGTCATACCACTATATTCTCGCCGGAGGCATCTGCCTCTCTGCAATCCGCTCTTGCTAGCCCCCATTTTTTGCTAGCGTAGCCACTGCAGTTATATTAGTGGCCAATGGCTCAACGGCTACAGCTGATGGCCAACTAGCCACAGCTGATCACTATCCAATCACAGTTGATGGCCATTTACTACCTGAACCAGCACCTTTCTATGTGAGGCCGAGAGCCTGGAAACTGCTTTTGGGGGCGTTGTCCCCACACTTATTCTTCACCTTCTATAGCTGGTCTGGTTCTGTCGATTCTACCTTCTTCTCTAGACATTCTGCATTTCTTTTACAATCTTCCCACTACCATTGTATCTAGACCTTAATTAGCTTTTATGTCTCCATTTTCTACTTGCCCAGGCTTTCCTTTACTCTTTAGCCAGGGTCATATATCCAAAAATTCATTTCTGATCATGGGTAAAGTCAAAGTTTTCACCAAGATACACAAGATATTTCACACTCTGGCAGCATTCATCATTCTTGTTTTGTCTCTTCCTATTCACTGTACAGTTTATAGTCTGTACTCCGACCATGCCAAATTTCCCACAATTCCCTAAATGCCTGTGATAGCTGTGATAGCTTATATTGTGGTTCACAATTTTTCACTCCCTTTCTTACCACAAAGATATTATAATACCTTCTTATTTTCATGTGACCTCCAGTACTCTTGAGAGAGAAATATGTAGTAGTTTGATCACTACCTCATTGAATTGGGGCTTAAGCACGTGACTTCCTATGGTTAACAGAATATGGAGATGTGACAGATGCCACATCTGAACAGAAGTTGGAAATGTGAATACATGGTGTGGCTCCCCCCCTTGCTCTTCCTTTTTGCATGAGAGTGGGATTGTCCCACGTTGGACTGCTTCTCTGACCTGGTCCCTGAATGAGAAAGCATGAAAGGAGAGCTGAAGAAGTAGTAGTCTCATCCATCCTTTCTGCTTGCACTAATGAAGATGGGTTTTCCTCTTCCTTCGCTAGAAATACTTCTATTAATACTTCAAGCAGTATTGAAACTTCTCTGTGAGGCCTTCCTGCAAGTGTAAATTTATAGCTTTTCCAACACTATTCCATAGCACCAATCACATTGTATTTTAATTATTTATTTATATGTATGTTTCAATCTCTTCAACCAGAAGGTGACTCTGTGAGTAGAGACTGTATTGTTCTTTTGTTTTTGTTTTTGTTTTTTTAATTATCTCCAGTGGTAACATTAATCCTGGCATATGCCAGGGTTACACAATTTGTTGATTTAACAATGTAACACTTAATATCAAATGAAGAAATAAATGTTTACCTCAAGCAGCTCCACTGGTTGGTAGTTTTTTAAAGGAAAAGTTTATCTATTTTGAGTGCATTAGCATGATTAAATTATTCATTTTGAAACACTTATATGTCACTTACAAAATACTATGCAGTTCTCTAAAAATTTAACTTGTCTTAATCATCACAGTAGCCCTATGTGACAGTTATTATTATCCTTATTTTCAGGTGAACTAGCCCAGACACAGGTTAAACAGTTAATCAAAGTATTCAGTGATAGAGGGAGCATTTAAATCCGAACATCCCAATGTCAGAGCCCATGGGTTCAATCACAAGTCACAATATTAAGAATTTAGAGCCTGAATTTATTCATCTTTAAAGAAAAGGTATAAAATCAGATACTGCTTACATAAATGTATGTGACACCTAAAGACCAAAAAAGACATGCATTTCAGAAGCTAAAAATTTAAGTTTCTATATTAAATTTTAATTTTGGAGTAAGTTTGAGGTAACTGCCATTTTTCATGGGACAATGTACCTCGGAATAAAGTTAGAAAGATACCCACACCATCCCACAGGTCAGGCCAGTTTGTCTCTTTGGAATCACACGGCTTCCAAAAACTAAGAAACAGCTTCCAAAAAAAATATTGCTTCCTTTCAGTTGATGAGAAAAATCATACAACTAGCTAATGAGTGTGAGGAATGTTATTGAATTTCTTGATGGAATTGAAAGGTTAAAGGGAAATGATAAATCTAACAACATATGTGCTCTAAAATTTTATCTATTCACAAATGAATTACTTATTTGTATGTAAATATCTCTATATTCCTAAAATGAATGCAAGATGTGTTCATTTTAACGTATTTTGAAATAAAGCTTAATTGTATTTTATATGTACCCAGAAGCCAGAACATTTGAAAAATCCCATGCATTAAAAGAAATGCAAGGTCATGGAACTGAGACTATTACTGTTGCCTCCTAGGAAATTAAAAAATGTACTAGAGGAAAAATCTTGGTATTAAGAGACTGCTATAAAGGAAACCATAATCCGATTTACTTAAATGAGTGTGGATACCATTTTTGCTCATTGTACAAATGTGGTTTTTAAGCATATAGTCAGGCATATTATAAAGGAAATTGTAGCAACATGTATTTAAGGGGAAAAAGGCATTAACTTATCTAGTTGGCTAAAAATATTCAAAATTACTAAAAAAGTAATTTTTTGTTTGTATTTTGTCTATTTTTCCTCCTACCAATGTATGTGCTCTCTTCATTTCACAACCTAGAAATTGTGTAGATAATTCGAGGAGCATGTTACCTATGAAAGCTAACAAGCTCAACAAGTCAAATTAATGATCTTTTATTCCTAGGACTCTAACTCATAATAAGAGGGAGTTATTAGGTAAAAGTTTTCAACAGAAATTGTACACCTCTTACTGTATACTACAAACACACCTCACAGAATTTGGAATAGGCTTGTTATAAAAAGTAACCTATACCAAAAAACAAACATCTTTCAGACTTTCTCTTACCCCATTAGCAGTCATATTTAGATTCATAACAATTTCTGAAAACATGCTTATTTATAATAAAACATATAAGATTTCATATAAAAGTTTTAGGTCTACTAGAATACCTTTATTTTTTTCTTCCTCAATCCTTAGAGAAGATGTATCAAATGGAATCAATTTGCTTTTACGTAAACGATCCCTTTTTCACTACTCCCATAAATGATCCATAATTACTTATGCTGGAGAGGGAATATTCTTAAGACAAATATAATTAACGATGTGAAGAATGGGTTGTTCTTCAAAACATTGAAGAACAATGTTCTTTCTATGAAGGTCAGTTGTTATCATTGGAATTTTCTGCTTTTTTTTTGTCCAAGGACCATTGGAAGACAGATGTTGCATTGCCTTGTCAGCTCATGTTTGACTTTTGCCATTTATATAAATACAATGTAAAAAGTCATAGAAGAAGTAATGGGTACTCCAGCTTTTCTACTCACATAAGAAAGATGCAAAGGGCTCTAATATTCTTAGTCATTGACATTTACAACTGTGGCTTTGTTTTTAATACAGGACAGTGAGCAATGTACTTAAGGCCTCAGAAAATGCTTTATGGCATACACTAAAGGTGAATCACATTTTTACTAGATTTATTAGCTGGAGGAACTGCAATCTCAAGAGGAAATTTAGCCAGTTTTAACCCAAGGAGTGCTTCTTATAGTTATTTCCTCTTGAATTCTCAGCAGAACTCAGGCATTCTAAATGTTCTATTCAGGGATCCTGATTTCTTTCCCCCAGCTGGTTTTAGCCACCTTGGGTACTGACAGAGTACTCATTAACAAACTAATTGATTTTTATTAATTATCTGTGGTATAATCTTTTCACTGTTTCCCCCCCTAGTATCTAAGCTTATTAACTCCAAACTCACACACACACACACACACACACACACACACACACACACACACACAACATAATTAGTCTTAAAGAAACTTTGGAATGAAAATGAACTCAAATATACAGATTGCTTGCACAAATCAAAATGTTAAGTAAAAACTGAATATTCTATTTTTAAAATGTCACTCCACAAAAATTATGTAAAATTATAAATATTGAGCTAAAAACAAATATACTTGGGGAGAATACCCATTAAAGGAGCTTTAAAAAGTTCAAACATTATTCAACATAAAAGATATAGTTTTGTATTTCTATTGTAATTTTAAAATAAAAGTATTCAAATGAAAGCATAACAGACAAGAACAAACTCTCAGTAATGCACGAGAACAGAAGTACTTCTGTACTGTCTTTCTAAAGGATTGGATATAATCTTTAATAAAGCTATGTCAACATAAAATGCATTATTAAAATGCTATTAAAATCGTAAAAAGGAAAAAAATGTGGAAATGTTAGTCTAATAGCTAAAGAGGGAAGCAATATAATGGTACTAATTGAAAACATGGAGGTTGGGATAACGGTTCCCATATCCAAGTCCCTGTTTGGCCTCTTTCTAGCTGTGTGATTGGGGGCGCGTTTCTTAACTGTTTGAAGCCTCAGATTCTCTATTTACAATATTTGGATCATAATAGTACCTATCTCATAGGGTTGTTATGCAATGAAGGATAAAATGCTTAGTGCCAGTCCTAACACATAGTAAAGGCTTAATAAATGACATATGTGTGATGACTATCACATTCTTTTTATTATTTAGTCCTGCATTTATTGACGTGAAAACATTAACACTGTAGCTTATTTTAAGAGAAAGTTACTCTAAATTTCAATTTTTTATCCAATATTTTATGTTGAGTCTTTCACAAGGTCCAGTCAAGATTTCATTATGTTGGTCCCTCCCTCCCCCAACCACACAAACGCATTTTCTCCATCATTCTTAATACCATAGGTAGTATGGCTGACTTCCACATTGGTATCATCTTCAGTTTGTCTCTTCTCATATCCAACCATCTTTGGAGTCAAATGATTTTTTTTTCCTGTAAATATCTAGGCATTGTGTTATTCTCATTATTTCCATGGCTTTACTCCAGACTTTAAATGCCTTACTCCTATTATAGCATCATCTTTACTGGCTTTCAAATCACTTATTAATAAGTTTCTTTCTATTTAGTATGTAGTGACTTTACTAAATATATTTGTGGAATGATGAGAAAAACAAGGGTACAGAATCCAACCATTAAACAACTATCTTCTTCCTCCAATAGTTTACTGATAATTTTCATTTTTCTCTCAAAACTCCTAACACACTCTGAATCAAGCTGGGTCTCATGTTTATAAACTCAAGTTTTACTTCTTTATCTAAAATATGTCATTTCCTGCTAAAGTTCCTATGCTTTGCTTTATTCCCCTCTCACCAGAATTAATGTCAGAAATGTGGTCTTGGTTAAGAAATAGCCTTAAAATTTCCTTTACATTTATTAATTCATTCAGCTAACTTATACTGAGAAACTTTCATGCATTAAACAATATACTGAGCAAAGCACTAAAAAAGTTTGTAGATGTGCTAGTCCCTCATTAGAAAAACAGAGTCAATGGGAACAATCACAAAGTCATGGAGGATTACATTACATCATACATGAACTTAACAAAGAACATCTTTTCAAATATAGATGAAAAACACTATAATATAGGAAGAAACTAGTGACAAACACTCCAGGAGATTGTTATAGGAATAGTTTCATTAATCTTAATACCTCATAGAAATGTGTCATGGTGATGAGGAATGCCATTCCAAGTTATGTAAGAGTATTTACAAAGGTACAAAGCATTGAAAAAAAAAACAACAAACACCTGAGAGTTTTTGGGAAGTGGTGAAAAGTGTTGTCTGGGGAAAGATTCAACTAATGGGAAGAACGAGGAAGAGTAGCTGAGAAATAAAAAATGGCCAATTTACAAGTGCATGTATAGGCCTTCAAAAACTTGTTTTACATTGTTGGTCAGTGGTACTTTAACTTTTGTGGGTCAGTATCTGATGACCTTCATCCAGAAATGCACATACGTATGAGAATACCCACAATTTGTTATTTATTCTCATGGGGTTTTATGGACACCTGAAACCCATTCAATGTCCCAGATTATGTGTTCCTGTTAGGCAATAGGAGCCCAGAAGAGATTTTTAATCTGTGTGGAAAAATGAATGCATTGTTTCTTCAGGAAACACACGCACACACACACTAGTTGCAATATAAAGGAAGGATAATGGACAAGAGGAGGAGGTTTTGCTGATAGAAAAAGAAGTGAGGAGGCTACTGCAATAGCCCAGATTAACAAAAATAAGCAAATTGGGTAAGGTCTTTATCTTTCCTAAGTACCTTGTGTCACCTCTACACACAGTGTTACCAGTTAACATGTATGTCTCCTTAACTAAAATGCAAGGTAGTCTATCCCAGACAAGTAGTAATTTCTCCATATAGAAAGCTTTAATGAGGCTAGGGCATCAACAATGAATGAGAAGAATCAGTTATTGGGACCATTTCTGCAGTAGAAGCAATAGAATTTGGCAACTGGTTAAATATAGGGAGTGAAGGAGAAAGATTAGCCAAGAATGATCCCAATGTTTCTAGCTTGGAGACAGAGGAAACAGGATGAAGATTAAATATTGTTAGGTAATACAAATTTTATTTTTCAAATACAGGGTGTGCACCTGTTCTGGTAGAAATACAGGTAATGTGTTCAAGAGAGAAGATGATACAAGAGAAACAAAATCTGACATCATTAACAAATGAAAGGTAGTAGATGAAATTACAGGGAGATCGTGTACAAGAAGTGAAACACAGAAGAACTCTAGAAATTATCAGTATTTAAACAGCAGATAGGAAAAAAGGAACCAGGAAAGACTGAGAAAGTATAATCAGGGTAACAGAAAGAGAAGCAGGAGAAAGTGACCAGAATTCCAAGAAATAGTGAAAGAAGGTTAACAGCTGCAGAGAAGTTAGGAGAGAAAAGATCTGAAAATGAGTGCCAATTTGGAAATGTGTTATTTCATGAAAACATTTTCAGAAGAATGTTGGCAGCATAAGCTTAATGGTACAGTGACAAAAAGACATTTCATGATGGGAAGAAGATCAGAGAATATACAGAACTTTTCCAATCAATTTTCATTGATGATAAAGGATGACTTGAATCGTGGTCTTTTGATAAGATGGTAGGGACAAGAAATTATGGTTTCTAAAGGTTTTCTTTAAGGGATCTGTTTGGACACTTAAATAAAGCTCTGAAATCACAGCACAGATTAAACATATAAAACAATTTTGAAGTCAGTGGAACATGAAGGATCTAGTGTGTAGCACCTTTCTGAGAATGAAAGAGACGTATCTATGTAAGAAAATGTCTGCTTTAGATCAATCATTGACACATGTTAAAACATGCATGATAGTCTATATTCCTAAGCAGATCTGTGAAGTTTTGTGATACCTGTACTTATTTTCATTTACCCATATTAGATAATGAATACAATGAAAACAGGTAAGAATATATTGTTTGCTTTTCCTTAGTTTTCTCAGACAAGTAGAAACAAATTTTAACAGGATAGAAAAGGGTGAAGGTTTTGCTGTCATCGTTGTTTGTGTGTTTATTTTACATGAACTCTCATTTCTAGACTCGTTTCAGAATATTTCCTTTTCACTAAGAACATTAACTCTTCATGTTCTCCTCTTCTTCACAAAAGTCTAACAAAGTGTTTTGTTTTGTTATTTTTCCCACACCTAGAAAGTGAAATTTTCCTTCTCTCCTCTTTGACAAATGTTCTGTTTCCTCAGTACTGATTTCTATTTGTCAGGAAGAAACACCGAATAAATTAATTTCTACTAACAGATTACTGATTGATAACAATTTAATGAAATACTGGCAGGAAGCAGTGTTTTAACATAGAAAGTGATTCCTTAGTGAACTTGTAGGCAATATGGGATAATGAGAATAACACACAAGCAATCTCTGTAGTTTCCAAATAACAGAAAAATTTGTATTCTGCTGATACAGAAAGTTGGATCTGAATGCAATTACAATTTAAATCTTTAAAATATATTGTCCGTATATGTTTGTATTAGGCTATAAATATTAGTAACTTCTTTGTGTAAAACAATACAAAAAATAAAGTCTAACAAATTAGGAATACATATGCAACAGTCAGGTGTGAAATAAATTTGTAAAAACAAAAACCTGAGAACAAGTCAGGTGTCTGAATATAGATAAAAAGTTAGAAATTACTTTGTATAATGAATACTGTACTTCCAATAAAATGTGAAGTTGTTTATTTTCACAAGTCTGACACTTAGGTATAGTGCAAGATCCTGTGATATAATATATAAAATAAAATATTTTTAAAAGGCCATACACTAAGATTTTGACTGGTTATTTTGGGGGTTGTAGATTAGTGGTTTTTATTCAACTTTTCTGCATTTTCAAAAATGAACATGTTATGGTCAAAAAATAAATTTTAAAAGTATTATAAACATTTAGGCGTATGAATCAGGTGGAACAAATTAATATAATACAAAGGGACTTTCTTTTTCCAGCTAGTATACGCACATCTAACGAGGTTCCAATTTCTATGTCATTTCATATTAACTCACACTCTTACCATATGCAAAACTGCATCCAATCACAGAATTCAAAGTAGCTAAACTGAAATAACTCAACTCGTTGTAAAATCTGAAACACATCTCATATACTGACCAATTCATATATGGTTTACTGATGACCTAATGCTAAATAACTGGTTTTGAAGAATACAAACACTGGCAAATTTTAAAATTTACCTATGGCTTTTCCCATTCAGTAGACAAAAGTCAGTAGACAAAAGTCAGTTCAGTAGTCAGATCAGTAGACAAAAGTCTATAGTCTTAAGAGAATAAAAATTATTAAAAATTATTATTTCTTTTTTAACTCTCTTCTAAATGTTGACTCATCTCAAGTTTGATACTTTTGGAGGAAAACGTAAATCCAAACAAACAAAAAAAGTATGAAGAATATGCTAGCAATAGTTATAAGATTCTGCTTTGTAAACCAATAAAAAATTTTGTTCGTGTGTAAAAGATAGTCATGTTATGTAATTTTTCAATACATAAAGTGGAAGCACAATTCTCAGTGTTCTGATGATATGATGAGCTGCACTGGGGTATTGCTTTTATCTTTTTTTTAAATTAGCAAATAGAAATTCAGATACAATGATCTTAAAACAAATAACACACATGTACTTCTCCAACAAGGTTATAAAAAGTTCTCATTGAAAAGAAAAGGAAAAAAAGTCTTTAATGTCACAGAAGTAAACAATAGAATTAGAAAAATGTTCTATACCTAACATGAAAGTACTGACAACTTTTTCCAGACATAAACAAGATTACTATAAAAACTGCAAATTATTTTGTTGTATTCCTGAACTTCCCTTTAATTCCTTCCTAGACATGTTTCCTTTGTGATAAACTGATATTTAATGAAGTCATGCTGATAGGAATACGCTCAAACCTTGGTGAGAATCAGAGAATAGTGAACAGGAAAATCAATGATTCTAACTAGTTAGCTCTTTTGAAAAATGTTCACTTGGGCAGGGAGCAGGGAATTAGATATCTACCGTTGTGCTTTTATCTTTGTAGGTCAGTTAATAGTCCTATCACAGGTCCAACAGGATCGGATTCTATTTTATGTTATTTAAATTCTAGCATTTTTTTTTCCTCGCTGGGATTAATTTGAAAGTAAATTTACTACTCATAAAAATAAGCTGTTGACAGTGATTTAATGACCACATAGAAAAACTGCTACTTACCTATTTCTCTATGCATTCCCAGTTTCAGGCACCAACATTAAATGAAAAGGTGTTCTAGTATCTGTATGGGAGTGAGTCTGAAAGGGAAACAATCATTTACAATCTACTTTACAATGCGAGCACTTCGATGACACTATTATTTCTTACATATTTTTCCTCTTTTCCATTTTATTTAACAACAGGCACCAAAAGAGAACTAAAATATTCAAGAATTTGTGGGGACTCCTTAAGCTAAGAATGAAGACTAAATTATTTCTTCCAAGGATTTGTCCAGGGATGAAAATATTCTGACACCAATACCATGAAGTCCACTTCAGAAATAGAAAAAGAATTGCCTTAGAGCTCCTTGGCATCCGTAGGACAGTTCACTGCTCCCCGCTATCCAGTAGTTTGGTGGCTGCCTCCCAAACAGTGGAATCATGGTCCTTTAAAGGTTTCCATGATATAATTTCAGGCACCCAGGATAGAGTCTACCCCAATTATCTGAGACAGCACAGTTTCAACACAATTTTAGGCACACTGCAATTGTCCACTGCTTGTTTCGTTCTTCATCTTCTCAAAAATAAAAATGTTTGCTCAGAAACTAATAATTCCAGTGAAGAAAGATAGTTTTGAAATCAATACATAGTTATATAGATATGTAGACAGACACACATAAATGCACATATACATATCTATATGCATTATATAACATAGATAAGCTATATTTCTAAAATATACATTTTGCATATAAACATATAACAAAACATAATATACACTTATTAGAAGAAAATACCAGCTTTATTTTTGCTCTTTATTAAAAAATTGCCACATCCTAATATACACGTTATGTACATTCTGCTTATAGCAACGTAGGTAAAAATGAGAGATGGAATAAAATTATATAAAAGAGAGTAGCTATGTAAAATTGAATACATATTAAAACAATTATTGTATATTTAAGTCATTCAAAAAATATGCTCAACACATACTTATTGATGGCCATAGTTTGAAATATGAAATACAAAGTTCAATTTCTATAATTGGAGGAAATTCCATTCTTACCAGTTTTGTAGAGCAATTAGAAGTAAAACAAAAACAAAAATAAAAACAAAACAAAAAACTACATGCTCTGGAAATGGAAATATTAATAACTTGAGAATATTTAATATAATTTCTAGAGTTATTTAATAAATGTCGAGACTGATGAGTGTAAAGTATATGTATGGAGAACTAAAGAGTGAGAGTATATTAGACACAATGTTATATGGGAAAATGAATTGGGACTGAGAAGGCTTACATTCTAATTTTGTTCTAGCAGCATGGTCTTGGATATATCATTTAACTTTACTAAAAAGAGTGAATATTTTAATTTCTAAAGGACTTTTTTCCTAGATGCATAATTTCATAGGGGCTGAAATAATAGTTGAAGAAAGTCTACCTTTTAAAGTACTAGCTTATTGGATTTTAGAGTACTAGCTTATAGGATTTTATTTGTAAGTCAGTGATTTATATATATATAAATTTCCTGATAATATCAAACTACTATTTAGGACATATTCACCTAACTTACAGAAAATCTGCAAAAACAATTTGCCAAGAGAAATTTTCAAAGTTGTAATACTTGTAAAAATGTCAATTTTTGCATATGAATGCTAAAAAATGTGATTTTTGTGAGCTCTAATTCTGTCTTAGTTTCTACAACTTACTATTGATAAACTATCCATATGATAAGATACATTTCTGGAGCTCTGTTTTTACGGAGTTCTGTATTTATGATATGATAATTTCTAGAAGTGGATTAGCATTCAGGGCATCATTATAGACAAGCCAAAATAAAAGCTGACTGGCTTTTTTTTTTTTAATAGGCTTTATAATACTGAACCATTTTAGTCTATGATGGAAGAGAAAGAATATCAAGTGTGATGTACTGAATTCCAACAAAATGAATGTGATGTTACATCCAGACTGTAAAGAGGAGGAAGACGACGATGTAGAGATATTCATGAATATGTTTGGGAGGGGAAAAAGAACACAAGAGCAAGAGAAATCATTTTATGAGGGCAGGTTAGTAAAATGCCACCTTGATATATTCAACAGAAACATCCCTTGATTTACAAAGTTCAGATAATAATAATTTGCGTTTGATAGCAATTCTAAGAATCTGTCTCCATATCAAGAGGCAAATAAATGTTACAAAGGGCTCTGTGTACACTGGATTGATTGTAGAGGTTAAAGCCATTGTCCCTCTCAGGCTGAGATTACTGGAATGACCTCAACTTTTTTTTAAGTGTGCATAAATTTCTAATTTGTTCTTATCAGATGAGAAATATATTGATCTGAAACTGAAATAAATGCCTTGAGAACACTATCAGTAGCCTTCTTCAAAAATCATGTAGCTAAACCTCACCTAAATAAGGATTTGGCCAGAAACAGACTCATTCCTTACACATAAATCAGATACTCAAGGAGACATAGATGATTACATCTATATGATTCTATTTAGCATCTTGATTTTAGTAATATCAAAAAAATGATTTTAAAAATTATATATATATATATATATATATATATATATATATATATATATATATATATATAACAATGTCTATAATCTTCCTTAATTGGTATATTTTCTTCCAAACATCACAGCTCAAGAAGCACTGACATATATCTTAGGATCATTCATCTTCTTAAACTGTTTGTAATTGAATGTGTTGGAGAATGAGTATCAAATTACTATTATTAAATGTTCACATTCCAGTTTTCAGAGTAATTCTTTTTCCTATCATGTACAAGTATATTAGTTTTAATTATTAAATAGAATATTATTTTGGTGGTATTTGTACAATTGATTTCTTAGTCAATAAAACCATAAGTATAAGAAAACATTTTTATAAAATTGCAGTCTAAGAAATCAATGACCTCAATTGAAAAAGTCAAAGAAAAAATAAGACACCTGTATTTAAATAACATGTTTTACAAAATTTAAAATGACATTTTAAATGTTTTAAAGAATCCCTGATATTTCCTAGTGATCAATTTACCAAGCAACTTAGATATTTTGAAAATAGTTCAGTTAATATTTCTTGAAATAAAATCGGTGATGTAGGAAAGTTGAAAAAGTCTTACTTAACAAAAATAATGAGTGAAAATAAAATCTAAAGAAGAAAAGGAAAGAAAATTAAATATCTCTTAGGAAATATCCCGGTCAAGTAGATTATATCTATATCTTATTTTATAGTATAAGCCTGGCTGAAATCTTATAATGAAATGACCCTGACCTGAAGCCTCCTTTGTAAATGACTAGTGCCTTAATTATTTGCATCTGTGAACTCAAATGAACATACTTAAGGATATATCAATATGCTCATAAATCATCTGCAGGCGATAAGTAGTCCAACATAGATAATTAGAGAATTTACGGAAGGCTTACTCCCTCTGTTTATCTGCTTATGACATTTGTGGTACAGCCCTAACAGCAGGATAATTACTAGATTTATTCATCAAACAAAATCACGCCTTCTGGGAATGCACAGTGACTCTGGTTTTAGGACTAATAAAGACATTTTTCACCAAAACTCAAGTACTAATTTGCTCAATAACTAGCTGCAATAAGCTTTTATGGAAGCACTCAAAGAAAAGGCTTGGCACCAGAGGGCAGATAATTAAAGGTGCAGTATCCCTATACAAAAGGATCTGAACAATTCCCTGACCATATTAAAATTTAATTGTTGAATGTTAATTGAAAAAATATATATATATCGCTTCTATTCTCTGTGTTTCAGTAATTATTCTCCTCATATCTAAAACGTATCTGTATGTCTAAGTTAGCAACAAAATAAAACCTAAAATAAAGTGCTTTTAACACTTCCACGGAATACCCCAGTAAAAAATAAGTAAAAATTAAGAGCTTTTTCCACAATAGCAAGAGAGCAAGAGAATATCTGTAAAGCCAACATACAATTGCTTTGAATTTTCTCTCTCCCCACTTCTACCCCATGACTCTCTTCCTTCATCCCTTTCCCACAAATAGAAGAGTTATTTAACTTGCTTTTTATTAAAAGTTTGAACAACTTTGTAAGTGAAAATTGCCCAGTACATTTTAGTGATTTGAAACGCAAGTGTTTCTTAACTGCATTTTACCCTTTATAAGTCTTTGCAAGTTTGGTGTTTTTTTTGTTTGTTTGTTTGTTTTTTTCATTAGGATCTCTCTTCCATATTCACAAAAGAGCCACTTCAAATAGAAAAGCATGCCTATCCAAACTCATTGAGAAATAATGAGATAAAGCAACCACAGCCCAATTTGCTCTTCCTCATGGAATGTTTCTCAAAGAGTTATTGAGTAATCTCAGTTAAATTCTAAATGTTTACATCACCATTCTGCTAAACAAAATAATAATTATGAAGTATTTTTTAAATGTTTCCACATGGAACAGTTTGGGTGTTCTCCAGAAGCTGAGTTTTTACTATACCAAGTTCAGGAATCCTCAGGCCCTTGGGTTCACTTTCTGCTGCAGAGGAATGATGAACTACACAAAATGCAGACTTTTAAACTCATATTTAATTGTTTAATGTCATGGCTCTTGGTAGAGCATTGTTGCTTGAAAAATAAATTGGGTAATTCAATTAAATGGCTACAGAAGATACATCATATCAGATGTAGAAAGGCACTAACCCCAGCTTGAACTTGACGTCCCCCATCGCTTCACTTATTTGACAAATGGATTCTTGAAAATAATTGAAACACATGGCTGCCAGCATAGGTCAATAATACTTTTTTGCCATTCAGCCTCTTAACAGCTTCCATTTTTTCTTGCACTGTGCCATTCAGGGCAAAGATTGCATTTGCCTGGTAAATCATGCAAGCATTATTACTAAAATGGGACTAAATGCAATGAAAATGGACTACATAAAAGTAATGGCACTTAAGTAAAAGGAAGACCATCTACTAGGGCAAACACTAAATGTCAGAGTTAAATACTATATGACATTACTTCCATTACAAGCTCATATTATGCACATAAGAAAGCAAACTCACTAACTACAGCTGCATACTACATTTTCATATTGTTAACTTATCCAATGTTTTCAAGACAACTACTGTTAATCTGGATTTAAAGCAGAGGTACATATCTGCTATTTCAAGTTTTTTTCTCCCATATCTCTTAAGGTGTAACATTACATTTAGGCAAACACTGAATCATTGCCTAAATTTTCAATTGAACATCAATGAACAGATTTAAAGATTGATATTTGGTCTATTTAAAAACACTGGAAAAAATGAATTATAAACAAAGAAATTTAAGAAAGGGTGTTGTCCAAATAATAAGGTTTTGAATGGGAGCGGGAAGGAAGGAAAATGTGTATTTGAATCAAGTTTATACAGACTGGGAGGTATATTTAGCATATCATAATTTCTTTTTAAATCTTAACATTGTGTTAATACAGTGTAAATGGTTACAAGGGAACTAATAGATAAAGCAGATATGAAGATCCAAATAGAAATGGAACTTTCTTATTTTCCATTTTGTACAAGAGATTATCAACTAGTGTTTTTTGTTTGGTTTAGTGTGGATTTTGATCATTAAAAATGTCCCAGTTTCTTAATGTTCAAATCTTCAACAATTTTTTCACAATTAGGCAAGAAGGCTTAGAGATAAGAATGTATTCAAAAGCCTAGATTGACTCCTGTCTCCATCCCTCTGCCATGAGCCAATTACTTAACTTCTTTATGCGTCAGTTTTCACATCTATAAAATGAAGATAAAAATAGTTCTCATTCTCCTGAGTTTCTTAAGAGGCTTAAGAAAGCAATTCCTGTAGTCGCTAACAACAAAGGCTCAATAAATGTCTCCAGGCATTGTAAATAGAGAAGTATGAATCCATCATAAGTTGTTTTATGACGTGTTCTTAAATGAATACGTGTGCATTTTAACTGAAGTCCTACTTAAATATTCTCAGGTCATATTTGATTTTTTTTTATCCTGTTTGAATCATAAAACTCTTTCAACTTTCATTTATTTGATCAAACTGTCTATCCTTTTGAAATGATAACTCCTTAAAGTTACAATGCATATATCAACATTCACTGATCTTAAACTTCAGATGAACCCATTTACCTTCCTTTAGAAGCTAATTGTGCCAGTTCAGGTTCCCAAAGTTTATTAGATAAGTCTTTTCTCCAGTCAAAGTTAGTCAGTATTAGGAAAGCAAATATCTTGGGCTGCTTAAGGGATGTGGTTTCGGTCCACAAAGCTCTCCTTTTTTTTTTTTTTTCTTTTTAAACAAGTCACTCATTTGTTATTCTTTTCCTTTTTAAGCAGCCCCACTCCCACCCCACCACTATTATTCAGCTCCAATACAGCCATTTCTTGAGTCTTTTACCGCAGCAAAAACGGGTGTTGGGTGGGTGGGTGGGGGAGGAGAGGATTTATGGGAGACTTCAATCAGCGTTACAGTTTTACTGGTTTATTATCCACAGATTTTGGTTATCAAATAAAATGATTTGGTCAAGAAAAATTTACCAGATCTGTGGAAGTACATTTCAAAACTTTAAGTTTGTCTTGGATTTTCAGTGAGCTAAAACTTTGTAAAAAAAAAAACAAACAAAAAAAAAAAACCCACTGTAAATCCCCAAACACTGGAGTGGATAGAAAACAAAGTAATTTTGTTTGTCAGAACTATTCTTCAAGAAATACAAAGAAAAAAATGTAAAAATAGCTAAAACTGCAGAGAGTAAGGATAAATCACAGATCATAGACACAATTGCATGTTACAAGCATCAGGATGATATTCTTGACACATTATGGAGACCAATATAAACTAAGATTCACAGATTCATACCTACTATTTGAGACTGTTCAATGAAACTAATTTAAAGTTATTAAAACTAATAGTATTTCTACTTAAAATGTAGTAGTTTAAGTATTATTAGCCTTGCACTGAAATATTACTATAAATCTCTGCTATTTACTGCAACGACGATGTAATTTTACTTTGCATATTCTTTTTGTAAAATATTCATGCTTCACATTTGAAAATTAAGGACCATAAAGCAAAGACATTTGTATGTACACTCACAGAAATAAATATATTACATTTCATTCTAAAATGGCATTCATAAAAAAGTAGATTATCTGTATTTTTTAAATACACTCACAGAAATAAATATATTACATTTAATTCTAAAATGGCATTCATAAAAAAATAGATTATCTGTATTTTTTAAAACCTTTCTTTAAAAAAATCTAATGGCAAAATTTGCTATCCTAGAAGCTTGATTTAGGCAGGGCATTTCAAAATTCTCAAGGCTTACTTTTCTCAATTAAGGATTATGGAAACAATACTAGTAAGCCTAAAGGGTTTTGAGTTGTGCTTGTAGAACATTAAGCAAAAATGGGTATTTCTAGATTCACAAAGCTCCAATAAAACCATGTGCATATAATTAGATCAATCAACAGGAACCATTATAAGATATATGTCAGAGAAAGTCTCATAACAAGCAGTCATATAGAAAGCATTAACTAGCATCATAAGGCCTAATTCATTCTGTACACAGACATCACCTGAACACATAATGGTATTAGAACTATTGATGGTAAATAGGATGAATATTTTTTAAACCCAGAAAAAGAAGGACAAACATATTATTTTTATTTGAATGTACTTTGTACTATTAAACAAAATATATAAAATTTTTACAAGATAAATTATGTTTTCCAATGAAATCTTTCTTTTCTAAACAAAATAGCAAATGCAATCATTGTTACTTGGAAAGACAAAGACCTTAGAGGATGAGTTGGTGTGAAAATAAGTCTTTATCTTAAAATTAGACGAAAGCAAAAAGCTAACTCCATTAACAAACCAAGAGCTACTACTACTAACTCTGCTAAACTTTCTTGTGACTCATCTGGCTTATACATCTCAGCATATAATGAAACAGGTGCAATAATGTCTTCTATTTCTTCCAAAATATTACAACATTTGTAAGTTTTCATGAAAATAAGTTGCAGAGCAAACACAGCACTTTATAACAACAAAAGGGCACACTGAATAAATTTGACTCTAAATCCAAAAGTTCATTGATTTAAATAGACACCTGTATTGATTTTCTAGGACTTGCCAAAACAAACACAGCAGACTGGGTGTCTTAAACAACAAAAATGTATTTACTTATGGTTTTAGAGGCTAGAAATCCAAGATGAAGATGTCTGCTGCTTTAGTTTCTTCGGAGCCCTCTCCTTGGCTTGCAGATGGCCACTTTCCTGCCAAACCTCATGTGGACAAACACGTCTGTTCCCTAATCTCTTCTTATAAGGACGCCAGTCGTATTAAATTAGGGCCCTCTCATGTGATCTCATTTTACCTTAATTACTTCTTTAAAGGGGTGGTCTCCAAATGCATAGTCACATTATGAGGTATTTGGGGGTTATTGAACCCATGGATCTTGATGAGACACAATTCAGCCCATACCTTTAAAATTTCATTATCCATTTTTTAAGGACATTAGTAATTTGAGTCCAGTTAAAAATATCTGATTATTGTGGTCAATCTTACAAATATCTAACACAGTAATTGTTAAACTGTAGTGTTTGTCAGAAAATCACCTGGAGGGCTTGTTGAAACACAGATTATGGTCTCAAACCTGAGTTTCTGATTCAGTGGATCTGGGACAAGGCCTAAGAATTTGCATTTTTGACAAGTTCCAAAGGTGGTGCTCATACTGCTCGTCTGAGGACTACACTGAGAACCACTGATCTAGTACAAAATTTCAAAAGCTACTTTCATAGCAATTAGTGTGCCATGAAATGTTAACAGTCAGATTATTTTGGGCTGTGCTACATATGGCAGTATCCTCTTAGAGATTTTAACATATCATTGGCATGTTAATAACAGATGTATTTAATATATTAAACTTTCCTAGAATTCCTGCAATAAGAGAAAATCATTTAACTCTCAATTTTCTAAAGTTATTTAACTATATAAGTTTTTCAAGTAATAATGAACTTATTATGCATATCTTTGGAAATCTCAGTTCAACATCTTCAAATTGTCTCATATCAAACAAGCATTTTTCAAACTGCTCCATGGATTACCAACAGGTATATAATGAAAGTGCTAATAGGTATGTCAGAGATTTAAAAAAGACCTTCCATAGTTTGGAAAATTCTTCATTAAAAAAGGTTTACTCCCATCTAGCAACCCTCAGTTTTTCCTCTATATCTCTGAGACTGTTTCTGATTAGTTCATTGGAGGAGGGGGTGGGAATAAGGGGGAAGGTGAGGGGAATATAAAGCGCAGTCGGTAACCACAAGATTGCCATGGGGATAGGAAAGTCAATTTGGGGAATGTAATCAATAATGTTGTAAAGATATTGTAGGGTATCCGATGGACACTTGTCTCGTTAGGGAGACCACCTCAGGGATGATGTAGATGCCTGATCACTGCACTGTACACCTGAAGCTGAAGCTGAACAATAATGAATGTCAACTACAATTTTATACATATATATATATATATATATGTATATATATATATATATATATATATATATATATATATATATATATATAGTTACAAGAAGTGGAGTACAGCATTAGGAATAGAGTCAGTGGAAATGTAACGGCTGTGTGTGATGTCAGAGGGGTAGTTGATGAAGGAGGGAAGTTATCACTGTATGAGCGATATAAATGATAAATTTATAACTATTAAATTGTTTTGTTCACCTGAAACTAATAAAAAATGTTTAAAAAAAGGCTTACTATTTGATTTGATTTGCTTCTAAATTCAACAAACTCACTTAAATAGGAATATATTTTGTAATTCACACCCTGTGGTTTATGGAATACAGTGCCCTGAAACTGAGCTTTATAATCATCCTACTGAACTATAACTAAACAAAATCGCTACTTTAGATATTATACCTTTATGCTCATTTCTATAATTAATCTTGAAAAGACATATTTTTTAAAGACTAGGAATATAAACATATATACACACGCAAACACATACATACATACATACATATACACAGTAATACATCTACTATCATCACCCAATTTTGTTTGTGACCCACAAACTTGCAATCACTAAATGAAAAATGTAGATCAGCATGGATAAGAACAGTTTTATCGTTGCCATATGAAAAACACAAGCAAACTAGGAAATGCATTCAGCATTTAACTGCATACCAAATGGAACACAGACAACAGTTTAGTGGTTACAGAGGGTAAGGGGGTAAGAGGGTGTTAGTTAAGTGTAAAAGGAGTCAAATATATGGTGATGGAAGGAGTACTGACTCTGTCTGGGTAGTGAACAGATATATGTGATATATAAATGATGTATTTCAGAATTATACACTTGAAACCTACATAACTTTACTAACCATTGTCAGCCCAATAAATATTAATTAAAAATGAATAAGTTGTAAGAGAAAACAATTTTTTAGAAGTGTGTTCTCATGCTCTCTTTTCTACACAGATAAATACTTTTTTTTCAAATTCAAAAGTAGAGAACATTAAAGGAGGAAGAAATAAATAGAAGTATTTGAGCCACAATTTTGTTTTAGAAATATTTTAGCTATTTTTCATACTTTATTTCAATTGATACCCTCATTAGTCTTGGATATGGGGATTGCCACCTTCATTTTACAGCAGAGAAAAACTAAAGCTCATAAATTCAACTTAGTTGCACTATGATAAAGGTATGATAAAGAAACTATCTCTGATATCAATGCTTTCAAGTCTTGTGAACCCAGACTATTTAAGAATTTGAGTACTTAACAATAGATGAAAAATTCTATACCAGATCAAACTCAGTGGTGAGGCAAAGGGGTGGGAGGAACATGAAGAAACAGGAAACAGTGCCACGAATCTCATTCTAGAAAAATAAAGAAAGACCTGTAAGAGTATACAGAGTCCTTGAGATACAGTGGCTGAGAACCATACTTCATGGGTTCAAATCCCTACTCTGCCGTTAAAAACTATGTTAACAGGCATGTGACTTAAACTCTGCCTTACTTTCTTCAACTATTAAATGTGAGTTATAGTTGTAGGTAAACTATAAAATCAAATTTAGTATAAAGAGTTTGACTCAGATTAATTGCCAAATAAGCTATTTACTGTATTTTATCAGGTTTATGAGATCTGAATAAAAATATGATAGCATTATTTTAGATTTTGAAAGAAAGTTTATAATTTAAGACTAGAATTCCATGGATTACGATATGACCAAATAATTTCATGTAAATCTTTTATAAAGAAAGGTTGAGTCATGATAATAAATTGATGCATTAGGATACATATCTGGGTATTTTTAAGTGAAGCTGAATAGCTATCATTTCAATTCTGTTTTCTCCATTTCTAGACATTTCTCATGAGATTCTTTTTTAAAGAAATGGTACTGTGAAGAAGGACTAAAGATCCTTACCAATCAAGACAGGAAGCCATAAGAATAAAGATTTGAAGGTAACTAACTATTTATAAATGCAGCAACCTACTATGTAAGGAAGAAGAGTAAAACATCATTCTTCACTTAGTCATTACAGATGTTCTACTCTGAGTAAGACCCACACTGTGGATTCAACTGATCACAAGATGAATGATTCCTTCCATCTACATGGTTCTGCCTGTAGTGGAAAAGTATAATCAGTTCACAAAGAGCTATAATATTAAATTCCAAAAGGAAGTGGAGGGGATTTTTCTCCCCTAAAATCAAGTAAAAGATCAGGGTAAAAAGTCGAATTAGAGTTGAGCTTGAGACAGAAAAAGATAGAAGAGAGAGAGAAGTGTAGATGGAAGAATCAGCAAAGGCAACTGCACAGAGGAAAGAAATCATAAAGTATCACTCAGAGAGAAAAAGAAAAATTCCTGTTTGAGTATAAAATACAATTTCATAGGAGTGTTAGAAGAAATTGTTTGCATATTGTTCAAGTCAATTTGATCAACTCTAAATAGCAGCTACATGCAGAAATTTTGATTAGCCTTGTCTCTTAACATCTGTAATTTTAATCTTTTTAAATAAATTTGACTTGTATGTACATGAGGATGGAGTGAATTAATGAGTTTCTAACCTTTAGCGTCAATAGTCTGAGGAATAAGGTATCAGGTTAACATAGAATGATTTGTATGTTATTATTAGAGGCCAAATATTTCATTTGATCTAAACTATTTATACATTATAATAATGGTTTGTAATCTGTCAAAATGAGAAAAGTCTGATTTGATGAGTAGATAGAACAGTAAGAATTCTGTTACATTATTAATATCTAATCACTTTTTATTGATTACTTTGACTACAAACATTTGAACTTTTCTTTAAACTAGGCCAATTCTCCTCAGGTATTATGTAATTTTGACAGACACTGAGAAGTTTTACACATTACTGCTCTGATATTTATGCTGTGGAATTAATCAAAGATGATTATGAAGACCAATAGCAAGTTAAAATAAAGGGATTTTCATTTCATTTTGAAAGTTGGTATAGTGGCATGTATCCTCATTATATTCAGGGAATATATCTGTCACCAGTTAAAAACAATGGAACATATTAATAATACTATGAGCAAAGATTTCTTTTAAATGCATAAAAATAACATGGAAAGGGGATTTGCATACATAAAATAAAATGACTGTAGAGACGTATAAAAATGTGACAACACAAGGATACAAATACCAAATACAGCTGCCAACTTGCTTCTTCAGTCTCAGGCAAACATGCATGAGAGAAACGGAGTAAAATCATCATAGTAGAATAATTATTATTTATATAACTGTATATAATTAAAACATGCCAATAAATAAGTTCCAAATTTATAATCCTATCATATTACAGAATTTTCACAAATGTAGTCTCAATAATCCCTGATGATGATTTTATACACACACACACACACACACACACACACACACTCACACACACACTCACACACATATATTTCCTGTGCTATATGCTCTCACAAACACTTATATCTCCCTATCTTTCCCCTTCTATAGCCAAAGGTAATATATTAGTTTTCTATTGCTCTTGTAACTAATTATCACAAACCTAGTGGCTATAAGAACACTAATTTACTACCTTCAAGTTCTAGGGATCACAAGTCCAAATGGGTTTTAACTTAGCTAAAATTCAGATGTTGGCTGGACTATCTGTCTTCTGGAGGCTTTTGGGATTCACTTCTTTCCCTTTTTCAGTTTCTAGAGCCTTCTCACCTTCCTTAACTTCCTGTTCTTTTCTATCATCAAAGCCAGAAAGCGCATGCCTCTGCCTTCCACTCCCATCATACCATCTCCTTTTCTGACACTCCTACCTTCCTTTACCTTTTTAAAGACCCTGTGATTATATTGGACCCACCCAGATAATTCAAATAATCTCTATATCTCAAGATTTTTTTTTTTTACATTTTGATCCCCTTCATCCATTTTCCCCATCCCTTAACTTAATCTTAAAGTAAGATTCTTACCTTAATCACATCTGCAGTGTAAGCTAACATATTCATAGTTACTAGAGATTAGGATGTGGACATATTTGGGGATCATTATTATATCTACTATAGGTAATATAGTGTTTTACCTTTCTTCTATTTCCTCAACATCTTTGAATGCATTTCTTAAACTACTTCAATGGATTTTTGTCCCAAACCATTGGTTGACATTGTTATTATCAAAATCAAAAAGACATCATGCTGCTGAATATTCCAAGCATGTTCTTACCTTTTTTGACTATTGTCTTTCACTTTTGTTTGTCGACTTCTATCTTCCTCCTCAAACTTTATTTCTCTCAGCTTCCATGCTGCTCTCTTCTTTTTTCCTCAAAAATTTCCACTCTTCCTCCACACTTTCTTTCATGGACTCCTCTTCCTTCCTTCTTTCTCTCAATGCTAGCTAACTGTTGTCCTTTACTTTGTCCTAACTCTGCCCATTTTCATTGACTCTTATGATCACACTCCTATGATCCTCCAGGTCCATCCATGCCGCCATAGATAGCAAGAACCCATCCCCATCCATGGCCGAGAAATATTCCATTGTATGTATGTACCACTTCCTCTTTATCAATTCATCCATCAACGGATACCCAGGCTGATCTATATCAAAAGCTTAGATAGAGATCAGAACCAAATCTCTGTCTTTTATTTGGGCCAGTCTCCTGAACTGTATGGTCTAACTGCTTGTCCATTTTGGGAAGACAAAGAAAACTTTAAAACCAACATGCCCAAATAACCATTTATAAGAGCCAATCTACACCTCTCCCTTCCTCCCTCGCTCCCTCCTCTTTTTTTTGTTCTGACTAACAGCAATATCCTCTTCCTAGTCACCAATACAGAAAGTATGAAATCATTCTTGACAGCATAATCATCAAATCCATCTGGGGGTGGGGGCTACAGCCACATTTTTAAAAGATTTTTATTAGAATATAGCTAACACACAATATTATATTAGTTTCAGGTGCACGCAATAGTTATTCAACACTTATATAACTAAAGAATTGATCACCATGGTAAGTCATACCATGCTATCACAATATTATTGACTATATTCCTTTTGCTGTACATCTCCAAGACATTTGTTTTATACATGGAAATTTGAACCTCTTATTCTCCTTCACCTTCACCTCCTTTCTTAAAATTTTTCAATTACACTTGACATTCAATATCATTTTATGTTAATTTCAGGTATACAGCATATTGATTAAATATTTATATAGTTTAAGAAGTGATCCCCCTGACTAGTCTAGTATCTATTTGGCACTATACATAATTATTGTCATATTGTTGACTAAATTCCCTATGCTTTACTTTACAACCCCATGAATATTTTGTAACTATCAATTTGCAATTCTTAATCCTTTCACTTTTTTCACCCTGTCTCCCAAGCAAGCCCCCCACCAATCTATCATCCCGATAAATCCAGTACCCATCTAACACCATACATAGTTATTACAATATTATTGACTGTATTCCTTATGACTACTTTGTGATGACTAATTTCTACTTAATCCCTTCCACTTTTTCAACCCCTTCACCCCTCTCCATATGGCAACCATCAAATTGTTCTCTGTATCTATGAGTTTATTTCTGATTTGTTTGTTTAGTTTGTTCATTAGATTCCACATATTGCATCTGTCTTTCTCTGTCTGACATTCTCCGCTCAGCACAATACCCTGCAGGTCCATCCATGCTGCCGCAGATGGCGAGAACCCATTCCCTTCCATGGCCAAGCAATATTCTATGTATTGTATATATGGGCCACCCACTCTTTATCCATTCATCCATCAACAACACCCAGGCTGCCTCCAAGTCTCGGTCATTGTAAACAATACTGCAATGAACATATGGATGCACATGTCCTTTTGAAGTAGCAATTTCAGTTTCTTCAGATAAATGCCTACAAATGGGATTATTGGGTCCTTCTTTGTTTCTTGTTATAGCCTTTGTTTTAAAGTCTATTTTTTTCAGGTATAAGTATGCAATACCAGCTATTATATATTGTTTCCATTTTCATAAAATATTTTTTCCATCCCTTTACTTTCAGTCTGTGTGTCTTTCTATCTGACATGAGGCTCTTGTAGGCACCAAATGTAAGAGTTTTGATTCCTTATCCATTCAGCCACCCTATCTTTCAATTGGAGCATTGTATCCATTTACATTTAAAGTAATTATTGATAGATATGTTGTTATTACCATTGTATTATTCATACTTTTTATGAAGATGTCACTCTAACATCTTAAAGATGTCTCTCTAACATTCCTTGTAAAACTGGTTTGGTGGTGATAAAGTCCTTTAGCTTTTTCTTGTCTGGGAAACTCTTCATGTGTCCAACAATTCTAAATAATAGCTTTGATGGGTGTAGTAATCTTGATTGTAGGTCCTTGCTTTTCATCACTCTGAATATTTTATGCCAAACCCTTCTGGCTTCCAAAGTTCCTGTTGATAAATCAGCTGACAATCCTTCCAAAAGTTCCTGATACATATAGTAGGTATTTAGTAAGTATTTGGGGAAATAAATTTCTATGAGATTCTGCAAAGACTATCAAGTTTTCACTTGACATCAATTTTTTTTTCTATTTACTTTGGTAATTTTGATAGATGTAGAAAGCTTAATAGGATGGGATACATAAATCTAATGGAGAAACAAACAAACAAACAAAAACTTCATACTACATATTTTTGCCCAGAGCTGTGCTTAAATGACATTTTACTGATAGTATAATCTGGGGATTGAGTACTGGAGTTTACAAATAAATTGAAAATGCATCAGATAGATTAGATTCATGTGTGTATTAATACCTATGGGACAAAGGCCTTTACAGGAAGACTATTTCATGCTCTCATTCACATGAGGATGAACAAGGACTTTTCAGAGATTTGGGTAGTATATAAATTACAATGTTTTGAGTCAATGTGGTTGTAAACACTTGCTACAGGGACTTCCCATAAGGGAAGGTAATCATATTACAAGTTTTAAAATATTTAACAAATATGTTATATCCACATGCAAAGAAAAAAAAAAGATCTTTTTGGATATTAAACCTCTTTGTGAATCTCCATAAAGCAAAATCTCTAAGTCGTTTTTACATATATTCTACTCAGTAGAAAATCATTTTTGAGTTATATGATGGGATTCGTGTGTGTGTCTCTGTGTGTGTGCTATATCAAATATTTATATACAGTCACTAATAGTCAACTTCCATTACTAATATCCTCTTCAGTACTTTGTCTCATTTGAAGGTCTCACTCAAATATATTATGTAGGTTATATTAATAGTTGGCCAATCATAATTACTATGTGTGCCTTTCCTATACAATTTAATGGCATATATTTTTATTTCCTACATAAAACCAAAGTATTCCAAGTAAACTAATATCTGAGTAAAATGAAATTTCTACCCTTTAAAATATTGTTAATTGGTAAAATGTAATTCAACAGTTAATATGTGAATATTTTTAGTTAGTAAAGACCAGATTCAGATGAGTTTGATACCAGAAAACAACCAGGGCCATAATAACAACTACAGTGGCTTTTACAGAACACTCAACAGGATATAGGAAGTTTTCAATCCTTGTCTGATCTTTTAAGAGAAACAAAACTAATTAAATCTCTCTAGGCAGTCAAGAATCTATACAATTTCTTAAGTACAGTGCGTAGTACAATTCACATTTACTGGTCCTCCTATCTTAGAAAGTATTTTTGTTTGTTTGTTTGTTTGTTTTCCTTTTTAATAGCTCTATCCTAAACTAACCACATGTATATAATAATTCTTCTGTAAAATTATGGTACCTGTAAGACTTCTTTTCTCATGGGGACATACTCACCTAAATGCTTGACTTTAATCAGATATTTGTAGAGGATTTTTACATCACCTAATCTATACAAAATTATCCAAATATATCCTCAAGTGTTTATTGACTTCAAACCCCAGTTACTGAAAAATCTAGGGTTACGTATCTTCATGGAAAAGATTGTGATGAAGTAAATATTGTCCCAGGCCCATTTCTTTGACTTTTAAACACATATTTAGAATCAAGGAGCAGAATAAGGTCAGTGAAATTTGGTAAATTTAGATGAAACAATATATTTTATGTTCATAATTCCATCTCTAGCTTTTTTTCACAGTATACCTTTAAGGATTAAATAAGTCTAAGGATTACAATGGTACATACCTATTACCTTCTGATTTTCACTAATCCAAATATGCAATTCTGTAGATTGTTAATAAGTGAGCCACATAGCTCCACTAGAGATTATATGGAGATAATATCTTGCAATATACAATCATTTCAAAATACTCATAGTCTTAAAAAATAGTTTGTGAAACTCTAAGCAAAAACATTTACTACTTAAATGTTGAATGTAATAGCAAATTTGAATAAAACTTTCTATTAATTACATAAACATTTCAGAAGCTATTTCTCTTATGAAAATGACCATCAAATATATTTCAATATGCACACCGAGCTTATTCTACTAGATTATAGATAGTTCGTTCAATTTCTTCTCATCCCCAAGGAACAGTTAGTTCTGAAATACCTTAATAAAACACCAACACTCAAATTTCACCCATTATTTGATGCCTTGATATCTAAGGGGACTTTGAAGAAAGATGGTTAGACAAAGGGAAACAATATAATTAAGCCATCAGCTTATAGGTTATAAAATATAAAGAAAAAAAAAGAAAAAAAAAGAAATGTTAAAACAGTTCCACCATCGCTCCCTACCTACATTCCTTCTCTAGGTGCTACAGCATACTGGGGTAACAGCAAAAACTAACAGAATCTAGTATCCTCATCAGTGAGACAGTGGAAACCTTCAAACATCATTTCATACCCTGCTTGTCCTACCAACGTTCTTTACTTACAACCTGGTCTAAGCAAAAGATGGAGAAATTTCTCAGCCCTTACCCAGCACAGTACTTAGAGGAGAGTCTAATATATGCAGATGTACAAAGCACAGGAAGGATGTGAGAAAATCACAAGGTTAGTGTCAGTATTCAGGAGCTGGAAATACATAAAAGCACCATTACCACTCCCACCTCTGGATCTGTAAAAGCAGGGGAGAGGGCTGTTACCAGAGCTAGGTGAGACAGAAAGAGATCTGTGTGGCAGAGCCACCTGGCAGGAGCTGTAATCTCTGATGGAGGGATGTAGACAACCTTAAACAAACCCACAGGGAGGAATTTTGGAGCAACAAGCACCTAACCTCAATTTCCCCTTTCCCTCCTATCCCTGTTGAACTCCACTTGCCAAATCCAACAGGAAGCCAGAGGGCAAAGAACTCTGTTAATATAATCCATTCAGAATAAGCTCTAGGGGTTAAAAGAAAGGTGAACAAGGAAGAAAAGAGGCCCTGGAGGAGCAAATAGAAGACATCCAGCACAGACTTTCAAAAAACATATGCCACTCCCTTAAATTCTAAATATAAAGTGGTTAGAAAGGGGGGTACTTGGACAAGCCGGGTTACCATTTAATTCCAAACTAAAAAGAAAAAAAAATCAAAAGAAATGCCTCAAAAAACGATTAGCCATAATAATTTGTCATATGATAATTAACAGTGGTATTTTCTTTGTATGTTCTTTACTGTTTTGTCTTTCTCAACTTTACATAAGCTATAGTTCCTGAAAATATAAACATATAGAAAAACTTCAGTAGAGCAGAGACTAAACAGTCTAGATTCTCAAAGCAAAATGCAACCAGGACTATCCGGGGTCATTTATGGTCCCATATAAATTTCAGGATTATATGTTCTATTTCTGTGAAAAACGTCGTTGGATAGCCTCAGCAATCTTGAGAAATAAGAACAAAGTGGGAGGTATAACGGTACCTGATTTCAAACTATACTACAAGGCTACAGTAATCAAAACAGCATGATACTGGCATAAAAATAGACACATAGATCAATGGAACAGAATAGAGAGTCCAGAAGTAAATCCATGCCTATATGCCCATCTAATCTACGACAATGGAAGCAAGAATGTACGATGGGGTAAAGACAGTCTGTTCAATAAGTGCTGTTGGGAAACCTGGACAGACACATGCAAGAAAATGAAGCTGGACCACCTTCTTACACCATATACAAAAATAAATTCAAAATGGCTTAAAGACTTAAATGTAAGATCTGAAACCGTAAAACATCTAGAAGAAAATATAGGAAGAAACTTCATGGACATTACCCAGAGTAAGATTTTCACTGATATATCCCCTCGCACAAGGGAAGTAAGAGAAAAAATAAACATGTGGGATTACATCAAACTAAAAAGTTTTTTCACAGCAAAGGAAACCATCAATAAAACAAAAAGGGATCCAACTGTATGGGAAAAGATATTTGCCAATGATATATCTGATAAGGGATTAATATCACAAATCTATATAAAACTTACTCAACTCAACTCCAAAAAAACAAACAACCCAATTAAAAAATGGGCAGAGGACTTGAGGAGACATTTTTCTAAAAAGGACATACAGAAGGCAAGAAGACATATGAAGAAATGCTCAACCTCACTAACCATCAGAGAAATGAAAATAAAAACCACAATGAGATACCACCTCACTCCAGTCAAAATGGCTATCATCAATAAATCAACAAACAACAAATGCTGGCGCGGATGTAGAGAAAAGGGAACGCTAGTGCACTGTTGGTGGGATTGCAGATTAGTGCAGCCACTATGGAAAACAGTATGGAGGTATCTCAGGAATCTGAAAATGGAACTACCCTATGATCCAGTAATTCCACTCCTAGGCATCTACCCGGAGAAATCCAAAACTCTAATTCAAAAATCAGTATGCACTCCTATGTTTATTGCAGCACTATACACAATAGCTAAGACATGGAAACAACCGAAATGCCCATAGGTAGATGACTGGATTAAGAAGCTGTGGTACATTTATACAATGGAGTATTACGCAGCCATAAAGAAGAAAGCAATCTTATCATTTGCAACAACATGGATGGATCTAGAGAACATTATGTTAAGTGAAATAAGTCAGAAAGAGAAAGACAAGTACCATATGATCTCACTTATATGCGGAATCTAAAGAAAAGAATATGTGAATGAACTAATCAGAAACAGTTTTGAGGACACAAAGAACAAACGAGAGTTGTTAGATGGGCGGGGGTGGGAGGGGGGTTGGGGATAAGGGGAAAGGTGAAGGGATTAGGAAGCAGCTGGTAACCACAAGATGGCCTCAGGGTTTTCTGAAAATTAATTTGGGGAACGTATTCAATAATGTTGTAAAGATTTTGTTGGGTATCCGATGGACATGCGTCCTATTTGGGAGACCACCTCAGAGATACTGTGGATGCCTGATCATGGCATTGTACACCAGAAGCTAAACATTAATGAATGCCAACTATAATTTTATATATATAATGTGATGGCTCGGTGTGAGGTCGGAGGGATAGTGGATGGGGGGAGGGGGTTCACAGTGTGAGGGATATAAATGATGAACGTCTAAGTATTACCTTGTCTTGTACACCTGAAACTAATAAATAAAAAAAATGCAACCAGGAAAACATTGGTCTAAGACAATGTACAATCTCTAAACAATGAAGGATTTGATCAGATTAACATAGTTTTTTGAAAAAACTTCGGAATACACTGGATGCCTCAGAACTTCAGTATAAAGTAAATAAGAAAAGAGAAACTTATTAAAGGGCAAATATTAATATGAAGTATTGTACAGAACTAAAAAGACAATAATAATAGCTAACATTTACTGTGCACGTCTTAGGAGCCAGGAATACTCTGTTGGGCACGTTTAATGTGTGAATTCACACAACACAACATCCCTAAAAAGCAGAAGATTATTAGTCCCATTGTACAGGTAAGGAAACCAGTTTAGCAACTTTATGTAACTCTTTAGCCCACATAGCTAGTAAATTGTGGAGGCAGAAATTGAACTTGGCTCTTTCTGATACCCAAATCCGACTTACTTAAAAGACAATATTACTGCAACATTATTATTTAATTAAGAAAAGTTAGGTTTATCAGACTCAGTGAGGACAATACCTATATTCTCATGTAAAATGTATCTAAATTATAAATATTTGGCATTTTAGAAATTACAAAGTTACAAGATCACTTTTTAATTCTGGCAATACAATATTTTCCTTCTTTTATTCAAATCTGTAGTTAGCATCATATCAGTTATGCCATTATTCAAATTAAAAGTGCAGATAATTTCTTGTAAAACTTATCTCTTTTTCCACTTGCCAACAAATAATAATTATTTTTATTGATTCATTGGTAGTAACTTTATACTGACAATAACAACTGAGTAGGATAGCAAGCAAAGTATATTGGTTTACAAAAAAAAAGAGCATATTTATAAGGCCATAATTGAAATAGTACTGAAAAATAAAAGTAGAATATCATATAATGTAAAGAGTTATGGAATGTCTTAATTCTGTTTCTTTCCTACATTGTCGTTAGCTATTTAAATCATGTGTCCTATCTTAATAAATGTCCTTTCGTATCTTATATACTCACAGAGCTAATACACTGATGCTCTGCTATGCCGAAATACAGGACCCCTTAAAATGTTTAAAATTGCTTTGCAGATTGGGAAAAAAAAAGAGGTTTATACTTAAAACAGTTAATGAACTATTTTTGTGATTTCCATCTCCAATTGTCTTAAAAATTTTACATATCAAAACATGACATGGTATAATTTATCAATTGATATAATACAGCAGAGTAAATCATGTAATAGATAGGCTTGTAATAGATCATTTGCCATGGCTCAGTGCTTTCAATAATGATGTAATATAAATTTATACAAAAGCATATTTAATACATATACATATATATATATTAAAAATCAGCTCTCATCTTCTTCAAGAATGGAAGGACACTAAATATTAAACACTTTTCTTAAAATGATTTTTCATAAAATACCAGTATAATATTCTGAAAAAGAAAATTCATGGGATGAAATGATACTTTTATCATTAGACTTTATAGAGATTTCAGTCTTATGCCCTTCATACATCTTAATCTTCTACATAAAATAATAAAAATCTTTATGATCTATGGATAATTGGACTGGATACGTATAATCAACCCTCAATTATTATTTCAGCAGCAAGAAAGAAGTCACATAGACAAATGAAATGCTCAGATAAAACAAGAATCAGAGAATCATGGTGTTTAGAGCTGAAGGGACCTTAGAGATCAGCTACTCCAACCCCCTTATTTTACAGATGAATAAATTGAGCCTGGTGAAATAAAGGGATTTTCAAAAGGTCACATAGATAGGTTATTTGTAGATCAAGACCCAGTGGGTATTCTGGCTCTGGCTCTTTCCACAGTCCTACAGAGCATTTTGACGAAGTCTTTCCAGGTAGGGTTGAGCCACTGTCTTAAAGAGATCTAGGAACACGCCATTACAGTTTTCCAACTCTACCCGCCAATTACTTTTAATTTCTACCTAGCAGCAGAAAATGTTGCTGAAAAGTAGTCACTATTTATTAAGTCTTACAAGGAAGCTCAGAATATCATTTGTCAATTGGCTAATAAAAGAGATTAATTTTGCTGAGTTTAACACCCTTCTGCTTAACGTATTCTGATGGTGATATCAGGGACTAGAAAAGCAGGAAAGCTAAAGAAAAACATACTTGAGTAAATGTCCTTAAAAAGGAAAGGCCAAAGAAATAGAAAGGCACTCATTCGTTGATTTATTTATTCATTCATTCATTCATTCATTCAATTATTTAGATTTTTTTAATTAAAATTTATTGGTGTGACAATGGTTAGTAAAATCACATAGGTTACAAGTGTACAATTCTGTAATACATCATCTACCATATATCACATTTTGTGTTCACCACCCAGACAACCTTTCATGTAAGTGCTTAAACGTTGTGATTTCTAAGTTTTCCTTCTGGTAAAGTCCCCTACCACCACTCCCCAGGATCCTAATGCAGTAGCTAGGATGAGCCTAGGAATCTACAATTTTAAGGGTGATTCTTATGATTAGACAAATTTGAGGAAACTTTGTACTATGTGGAAACAGTGAATGCCCCTTTAGGAATAGAATGTTTAGTCAGGAAGAGACACTGGCTTCATGGAGTTTATAGTCTAGAGCAGGGGTGTTCAAACTTTTTTCAACGTTTTTCACCAAGGGCCATATGCGGTACAATATACAATCAGCCGGGCCACTCACTCGAGGTGAAGTACGTATTGCCTCACCTGGTTTATTTAAGTAAACTAAATATATTTTTGGAATTTGCTGCCGGCCAATTAAAAATGGATTGCAAGCTGCAGTTGGCTGGCAGCTGCAGTTAGGACACCCCTGGTCTAGAGGTAGAGACAAAGATAGAAACAAATGACAGCCACATATTTAGTCTCCATCTGATGAGAAAGGAAAGCTTCCTGGGATATAACATAAGAACAATGAATGAACTTTTTATAGACAATGATTGAAAAAACATTACAGTTAGTGGGAGTGGCATGTAAACAGTTCGACAATAGACATATAGGAAGGAGGAGGAAGGATGAGTTTATGAATAGTGACAAGTGAGGTGTAGCTACACTTAGGATTCATGAAGAAGTGGAGGTGGAGGCTGGGCAGGAGTGGTGTTTCAGGATCAAATTATCAAGGATAGAAAGATCCAGACTCAGCCATCTGTGAATGTCCTTGAGCCTGGGGACAACTTCATCATAGTCAAAGTTTGGAATCTTTCAACTGAAAAGTAGTTTTTATAATGAATTGGAGTAAGGATAAACTAAAAAAAAAATGGGAAAACCATTTGGGAGATGGATGGCAACACCGAATTAAACCTTCAGAATATTTCCAAAAATATAAATCTACATTTGGCATTTCAGATATTTCCAGACAAATTTTCAGAGCTTTCATAAAATCCTAAAAGATATCTCAAGATTCTGTGCTCAATCCTTATGCATTCTTATCTATTACGTTCATTCAGGACTAGCAACAATGTATTCAGTTTTTAGAGACCTCCAAAGCAATTCTTCTTGATATTTACTAATTCTCACTGTCAGAAAATACGTGAGTGGGGAAGAGGGTGGTAGATGAGGGTAAAGGTGATCAAGTACATGGTGATGGAAAGAGAACTGACTCTGGGTGGTGAAAACACAATGTGATATATAGATGATGTATTACAGAATTGTACACCTTAAATCTATGTAACTTTGCTAACAATTGTCACCCCAATAAACTTTAATTAAAAAAAGAAAATACGTAACAATATTTAATCAAAATCTTTCTAATTATTTTTATTCAAACCTTCTATTCAACAGTCATTGGGAAGAAGTAAATTATTAACTGTGATTGTTGTTTTTTACAAAGGCCATTAAAATATGGCTTTTTCTCCTGCTCTAACATTATAATACAGTAGTTCAATTTCATTAACTTCTCCTTATACTTCTTATTTCAACTGTTTTCTTAGCTTAAAATTATATTTTTTAGCTTCTATTAGCACTACTGTTTTGTTGTGTGTCTGTATCTTGGATATATGTGAGCTTATTTTTCTTTTTTAGGCAAGACAGACACCATTTTCATAAAGCAATTATATTTGTCAAGTATTTGAAAAAAATGTTTATATAAGACAGTTTAGAAATATCTTTGTTCATTCTGTTAAATTTTTAAAAATGCATTGTTTATATTCCATTAAAATAATAAAAAAGTGTCTCTACAATTATAGTTGAAACTACCAAAAAGGAAGAAGATAATATTGGAAGTATAAAAGCCTTTCTAAGCATAACATGAAAACTGTAGACCATTGGCCTTTAGAAATTTGTAGGTGAAATTCTATAGACCAGTTTTAAATTAAAAAACAAATGAAAAAAATATGTATAGAAACCATGTATAATTTATACTTCTCCTAGCTCTAACAGTTGTATTACACCAAAATAATAAATAGCCAAGTTTTAAAAAAGTGTCAGGGTAGGGGTGTATATGGTAAATACACTTAAAGAATACAAGACTTTTTTAATGTAAACAAATTAAATCAACTTTTGGGTTATTTTTACTTGTTACAATAGACACACATACACCATATATATACACATATATACACACACACATATGTTAATTACAATTTGTCTTTAGTAATAAAATATTGGAAACGATCTAAAAGTACGCTAATTGGATAAAGTATGATTCATCTATACATTGGAATATTATGCATCTGTTACTAGGGAGGCAAAACTATATCAACTGAAAAAGAAGAAATTCACAATACATTAAGAGAAACAAGAAAGTCATCTATTAATATATATAGTATGGTATTTTATTGGCTTTTTGTACATAACACTTGTTAATATATAGATATAATTTGGGAGGAGGGGTTACAAAATGCTATTGGAAGTTCTTTCTGAGAGATGGGATTATAGAGATTTGTTTTTATTTTTAACTTTACTCCTTTCTGAAATGTTTAAATATTTTGCAATATACTTGCATTGCTTTATAAAAAGAAAATAATGATAAAATAATTTTAATATAATAGTCCTATAGATACATTTCAAAAAGTCAGAATTGGCAAGGAAAATTTTTCATGTTCTTCATTTCTAAACCAGTGAAAGTTGGTACTGAATAGAAATTGAAATACTTTGCTAAAATGGATTAACTATAACATAATAAATTACTTGTTTTTTTTTGCTGATGCTTCTGCAAATTTAATTACTATTATGTATACAAACTCTATAGTTCTGAGAGTTGCATAAATACTAAAAACTGTAGATTTTTTATTCTCATTTGAGAGTGAATGCATGGCAGGGGAAAAATATTGATCATGCCATTACAGACGGAAAACACCAAATTAGTCCAAGAGGCAGTTTCAGTGGTGACATGCATCTTTGGTCATAGCAAAAGTGTCAGCCATATCATGTATTCAAGTCAGCATCTTTCAAAGTTGGACTTTTTCTTTCCTCATAATGTAAACCAAACAATAGCATATGTATTTCCATATCAAATTCTGATGAGCAAAAACTAATCAATGATCAAAAATGATATAAAATTTCAAATTAAATGGGCAGGTTTTGTAAGAGTCCGTGATAATCAAAGGGGAAGAGGGACTTTAAACAGTAGAACTTGAACTACAGTCTTTAGGAAAAACAAATTTCAAAAACTTCACATAAAAGACTTTATAATAGTTAATAAAAGAGAAGGTGGCTTAAGAGTGATGAGCAACTCATAAAAATCTCACAATCCATAAAAATTACAGTACTGCTTTGAAAGGACAGGGAGATATCTAAAAGTTCAGATATCTAAAAGTTCTACAAAAGAAAGAATAAAGTTAAAGGAAAAAAGAAAGAAAAAGAGTGGAAGTGTCATATAAGCCCCTCCTTACCACCACCAAATAAAAGAGAAAAAAAAATACCTAAATGATAAGTATGTATGAAGGGACTTGTCCTATAATTAGCATATATGATATACAAAAGCCCAAAAGAGTCAGCCTTTCAAAATATTATAAGAACCATGAAAAGGGGCATTTTACATAAGAAAGCAATAAATAAATGTGCCCTCTTATTGGGGTAAGTAATACCCTAGTGAGAAATAACTAACCAACTATGATTATTTAATTTTCATCTTCTTGGATAGATATAATAATAATAATAATAATAATAATAGTAATAATACCATTATTATTCTTACAGTATATAACAGTGTATTTTAGTTGAATCATTTTCCGTATATGCATATGTTTTTCATGGTGCCCTATAATGCATGTATTGTAACTTTGTCATTCTAATTTTATAGAGAAGAAACATAGATCCAGTGATGTGACATACGCCGAGTCACATAGTACCGTGTTTCCCCGAAAATAACACCTAACCAGATCATCAGCTCTAATGCGTCTTTTGGAGCAAAAATTAATATAAGACCCGATCTTATGTAATATAATATAATATAATATAATATAATATAATATAATTAATATAATATAATTAATATAATATAATTAATATAATATAATATAATATAATATAATATAATATAATATAATATAATATAATATAATATAATATAATATAATACCGGGTCTTGTATTGATTTTTGCTCCAAAAGTCGCATTAGAGCTGAAAGTCCAGCTAGGTCAAATTTCCGCGGAAACACGATAGTAAGGTGGCCCTCTAAGACCTGATGAGTTCATGTAGATTATACTGTATCATTCTGCTTTTTCATGGAATTTAAAGCCCACCACGGAAGAAGGTGAGAAATTTGGGGGGTAATACTGAATTTGAGGTAAGTATAGCACTTCTGGAAGAGGATCCCCAGCTGGCTGTTGGATAAATGAGTTTGAATTCAGGAAGAAGGCCAGTGCTAGAGGCTGTATTTGGAAGTACAACAGTGATTGAGTGTAGGCAAGATCACCCTGCTTTGTGAAGCCGGAGGAGTATTTGAAAAATGGAAAGAGTGAAAGAAAGAGGTCAGACTATAGGAGAAGCTAAAAAAGAAAACATTTCTGTCTAGAAGAAAATTGCCAGCCATAAATTGAGAAGTGAATAATTAGGGGCAGTGACAGTAAGAAGAGGCATATTGTTCAATAAGTCTACCAGGGAAAGGTGAGAGAGGTTGGTCTCTAGAGGGAAACATAGAAAAACTGAAAAAGACTTGAGCACATTTTTAATGTTGATATGAAGGAGGAACTGCACAGAACAAGCTGGAATGGGGTATAATCAATGAAATCACATTCTTAGAAGCAGGTATATCCAGGGCATTGAAAGAGGGATTTGCTTTAGGAATGAGGGACTTGCTCTTGCTCCTTGTTGGCATTGGGAGTGGATTTGGTGGCAAGAGCTGTTTTTATCTAATTTCTAGCATCTTCTCTGTAAAACAGTAATTCCAACCATTTGCAGAGTGTAAAGAATTATGCAGTTGATTTAAAAAATTGAAAGAAGTTTCAAAATAGATATGGTCAATAGAAAAGAGAACTGACTGAAGAAAGGAGATGGTCAGACAGCAATGATGATCTGGTTGAGGTTGGAGATCGTGGCCCTGAGGTGGTTATGCAGTGATTGTTTTTATTTCCATCAGCATTCAGCAGCCTGGGTTTAGACTAAGGACAGGTGGACAACTGGGTTCATTTCAAGTTAGAAGTTTGAAGAGCAAACCGAAATGGGAGTGAGGTAATTGGCAAGAGAGTGACTGGAGTGATAGGCTGTAGTCTACATTGGATAGTAAAGCCAGTGAAGGAAGGCAGGTTTAATTCTAAGGAAGAGAAGTGGGCAGGTCTACATATTAGAAATCTTCACCTTGTTGATATAAAAGTAAAAAAAGAAATCTTTCCTTGGTCTGCTCAATGACAACCCTGGTCTATAAATAATTTTAATCTCTAAAAGCCACATCAGGTAAAAATATTTAGTTTTGCAAAATAAGTTTAGGATTTGGTGACATCAATCTAAGGCACCAACTGCGTGAATCAAAAACATATTCAATCAAGAGAATGAAAAAGCAAGCCATAGACTTGGAGAAAATATTTGCGAAAGACACATCTCTTATTCAAAACATACAAAGAACACTGAAAACTCAACAATAAAAAAACAAACAACCCAATAAGTTGGGCCAAAGACCTTAATTCATACAAGTCACCAAAATAGATAAACAGATGGGAAATGGCATATAAAAGATGTTCCACATAATATGTCATCAGGGAAATGCAAATTAAAACAACAGCGAGATGCCACTACACAATGATTAGAATGGCCAAAATCCCAAACACTAAAAACACTAAATAGTGGCTAGGATGTAAACCAACAGGAACTCTGATTCATTGCTGGTAGAAATGCAGAATTGTACAGCCACTTGGGAAGATAGTTTGGTGGTTTCTTACAAAACTAAACATATGATCCAGCAATCATGCTCCTTGGTGTTTGTCCAATGGAGTTAAAAACATATTCATGTAAAAATCTGTCCCCAGATGTTTACAGAAGCTTTACTAAAAATTGCCAAAATTTGGAAGCAACCAAGATGTTCTTCAGTAGGTGAATGGATAAACTTTGGTACACTCAGACAATATTATTCAATGCTAAAAAGAAATGAGCTATCAAATAATGAAAAGACTTGGAGGAAACTTAAATGCGTATTATTAACTGAAAGAAGCTAATCTGAAAAGCTGAATGCTCTATTATTCCAATTATATGACATTATAGTTGGAAACTACATCTCTGGAAAAGACAAAACTAAGACTAAATTCATAAACAACTAATATGAGCACAAAATATTTAGAATTTAATTATATAATTGGTGTATAAATTATTGTATGTTATGAATTATTGTGATGTCCTGTAGACTGTACTGAAAGTATTCTCACAGTCATCTATACTGTACACTATCTTAGATGCTAAGTCACTGCATTTGCATTTCTTTAACAAAGGATTTCATTTTCTTGAAACATGTTATGGCCTGGCCTCATTAATTCAGAAAAAAGAAAATACAATTAAAGTCTTCAGAGGTTCTAAAGTCTACTGAATTTTGGAATAGTTAATGACATGAGTGTTATTAGCTAATATTAAGCCTGTTGCTCTGGTAGGTTATATAGAAACTATTCATATTTTAATCTGAGAATTTTGCTGTAAAATTCCATTTGATCTCTGTGAGAAAAATTTAGGGCGAAAGATAGTATTATATATAAAACTGTATGAAAATGATACATATCTCAGTATGCACTCTATATTGGCTACAAAAACATCAAAAATTTTCACGTTAAATTTCTATTATTCTATTAAAAATAAAACAGCTACCATGTTTCCTTGAAAATACGACCTAGCCAGACCATCAACTCTAATGTGTCTTTTGGAGCAAAAATTAATATAAGACCTGGTATATATTATATTATACTAAATTATATTATATTATATTATATTAATTATATTATGTTATATTAAAACCCGGTCTTATATAAGACCTGGTTTTATTTTAAAGTAAGATCGGTTATTATATTATATTATAGACCCGATCTTACATAAGATCCAGTATTATATTTTATTTTATTATACCCAGTCTTATATTAAAATAAGACCAGGTTTTATATTAATTTTTGCTCCAAAAGACGCATTAGAGCTGATGGTCTGGCTAGGTCTTATTTTCGGAGAAACACGGTAGTTATTTATGATGTGTATATAACCATATCTAGATCATTCCTTCATTTTTCTGGTAGGGAAAATTGTATTTAACCTTTCAACTTAAGTTTTCTTTAAGTTTCATACAGCATTTACAAATTGTACTTGTTGAAATATATACATAAGTTTGTATATTTAACACACACTACCACATAAATATCTTACTTCATGGTATAATATAACAATACCATATATTATTATTTCATGGTATAATATAACAATACCGTATATTATAGGATCACTTTAAACCTGCCATAATCTTATAATAACCTTACATAATCTTAAAATACAGGAACAAACAGCTATTTGTTAACACTGCATAGAGTCCATGAGATTTTAGGACTTATACATATAAAGATTTTATTTCCAAAATGTGATGTATTTCAAATTACACAGAATTATTATAGCACATCAGCCCTTGTATGCAGATTACAAAGTTTTGTCAGAGACACTTTAAAGCATTCCTTTAACATGCTTCCATATTTACTATTGTTTTCTTGAATGAAAAAGAACATTGCTACTTAGCAACAGTTTAATATTAATATAGATAAGTTAAATATAAAAATGCATCGTCATATTAATGGATAAAGGTATTTTTGAAGTGTGGGCAATTTATTGATGTGAGCATGTAAAACTGTTCCTGTTACTCAGGCAGCTTTCTTTTGTTACATCAAGAATGGTAATTTTATTGAGAAAGGCACAATAGAAGATGATTGATTGTCTGCTTTTGTCATGGAGATGAATTATTGCAGAATGCATACATGAAAAAATAAAAGCATTGTTCTATAAATTGGTCCGTGATGCTTTGTTCATTTCAGTTCATTGTTCATAGACTCTAGCATGAGCTAATACTAAATAGTATAGTAAATAAAAGCATTTTTTGCTGAAGCAAAATTACTTTCTTCACTAATGAAACTCAGCTTTATGAAATAACAGTGTCTGCCAGTGAGCTACATTTAAAATGTATAATTTAATCTATGCCAAAAGCTGAGTAGTCACAGAAAGTTTGCATAGCTATTATCGTTTTATTAAATTAGTAATAAAAGTACATAATGAAAAATGAAAAACTTTTTATTTAAAACTTAATGAGAAAGCAGCTCACAAGCAATGCAAATTAAAAAGTGGTACATTTAATTTTAGACATTTGAATAAAATCTATTAAGAAAAAATATAATTGTCAGTAACCATTGAATGAGTTCAATAACTTTTTAATCAAAAATTAGAATCATGACTATCAAATTCCTGAGACTTTCAGAAGGATAAAATATTAGAATAGAAAAAAGTTTTATCAGCCATTATGTCTTTAAACCAAGACATAAAACACTACTTTTAAATAGATTAATGTCATGCCAACTTACTATTTTCTCCTTGGAGAAATTATTTCTTTCTTTATATTTGAGGCATGGATAATAGGTAATGCAATTAACTTGTTGTTTTATGAAGTTTGCTTTTTAGATAGATTTTAATGTCAGTGACAATTGGATCTCTCCAGCTATCCTAATTTTAACTTTTTTTTTTCCCAGTGCACTGTGATTTGCTGAGAGACAGAACATTTCATTCTAGATACAGCTATCACCTGGTGTTTGCTAAATCACTGTGAAATTCTTGCAACAGCTGTTTGTTCCTGGGGAAACGTTCACTTCATATTGCAGCAATAAACTGATCATTGCCAATTAAATGCCCATTAATTGTGTAAGCAAGGATTACTGCCAGATGTTTACATTAGAAAGAAAAATATCCTTTGCTATTTATTTTCCACTTATAGGCATCCCTTTACATGTAAATGATTGTGTATGTGGCTTTTATTTTTTATAATATGCCACAAATTTCAGTTCAAAAATTAATAAAATAATCTCTTCATAGGTTTGATTTAATAGAGAATAAGCTAGGGTATTGCATAAATATAATAAAAAGAATAAACTTGGGCAGATTCATTTTTTCATTGTAAAAATAAATGCTCAAACATTACACAGTGACTCAAACTTTCTAGTTTGTTTTATTTGCCGTATTACATGTTTCCTAGAAGTTATCTTTATTTCCCTTTATTCCATTTGGAATAATAAGCCTATGAAATAGTGTTCTTAGAAGTTGAGATAAAACAAACTGTCTCACATAGCCTATAATGGAAAAGAAAACTAAAAATAAAGGAATCCATATGAAATAAAAGCAGGTAGTATTTTTAGATTTTTAGCTTATCTCAAAATATTAAGTTCCTCTGCAGAATGCAGTAGTGATGAAAATGAAAGATGCACTTAATAATATGATGTCCCAAGTAATTTATTTCTCAACACCAAAACAAAAAGTGAAATAAACATTAACCGTAATGAATATATTTATTACCTCTTTTAGTGTCTAAATAAATAGCAAAACTTAAAGGGAAAAAAAGCTCTTCCGTAGCAATATGCACCTATAAATCATGCTTTTTAGATAGGAGAGCTTTCACAGAATACATCATATATATTTTTTCTTGCAGTTGTGCCTTCATATATAAGGAATAGCAAATTCATATACATGTCCTCCCTGTTAGAGTCACTGATCCCAGCCCCTCACATCCTCGCCATACAGTGTATGCAAACAACAGCAACAAAAAGATTAGGTGGCATTCTGTTCCTCAGCAGATTGCCCCACACCTCCTGTTTGGAAGGTGATCACAGTACACATTCAGAGCTGCAAAGACATGGCCCAGCAGCATCTGGCTCCTTAAATAGCTCCACAGGCATTGGTAATGGCATCTTTGAAGTTTTCTCTGCATCTGTCACATGTTTAGACTGCACATTGGCTGCCCCAGCTGAGCACGATTTTGATTCTTTGAGACTTTGAATAGTGTAATCTGTTTAAGAATAAGGCTCGGGAAAATCCCTCATAATATCCATACACAAGCTCTTTCACGATCAGAAAAGGGGGTCCTCATTCCCATAACTGTTATTTTTTTATGCTGAAATGATGACAGCCTTTGAGTTAATAATACAGCCTACAATTACATTCCAGCTTTGCATATTTTTTGAGAACCTGTACTCAAAAATCACATCTTGTCTAGTTTTTTTTTTTTTTTTTTCAAACCAGTATTATAGAAATTACTACTTGAGAAGAAGGGCTCCGTAAATGTGATGTGTGCATAATCGCCTTGGCACCCGATTATAAAAGAAATCTGACCACTGTCAACTCATTTTGAAAATCATTTCTGATTCAACCTATTGAGCATCAAGTGAATCAAATGCAGAATATCAGAATAAAGGGTGATTTGACTTGGTAGTTTGAGTGCTATTGACTTTTCATCTATTAAGTTAATATACTTCTAACAATTAAGTTATAAAGCCTCCACATAATGAACCTCCATAAGTGTACAGACTATTTCCTACTATTCATGGGTTCTCAATATATATTAAATAGCCCCATAAATACAAATTGGGGAATTAGGTATAGCTTTATTCTTTCCAATTGCCTAGTTGTCCCATTTTAACTTTCTAAAGTTGACAAAAATATTTCTTGGTGTCTCTAAACTCAATATTTCTATTTTCATCAATTGAGGAAAATGTCTGATAAGTTTATTGACACTATGGTATCAAAGACTTAATATTTTACTTTCCCTTAAAGTTCTCCATTTTAAAAGAAAACCCCATGAAGAAAAATGCTTCTCATAACTAACTGAAGCATGTGTGTGTGCATGTGCACATGCACTCACACACACACATACCCACATATCCCAAAATAAACAGAAAACAATAGCTGTTTTGACACAGGAAGTTATTTGAGCTACACTAAATTATACCATTCTGGCCGGCATTTTCTCTGTTTATAAGATGACCAAAAGATACAGATTACTGAATATAATTCATGAAGAGTTCTTTTTTTCCTTATTAGTCAAAAAGAAAGCCCCATTTAACATTAAAAATGTAAATATGAAAACCAGCACCAGAAAAAAGCTGAAAAAGTATACTCTTACCTTGAACACAGTAGGTCATCAAGGGAAATTAAACTATTTATGCAAATTAAATGACCTATGGATTTCAGTAATCAGAACCCTGGGATGAGGCATAGCATGTGACACAAATGAATATGAAGCAGCCTGGGGAAATGGGAACTATTTGTAAAGAAAATAATCAGATCTACAGTATTCCATATGAAGATAATTAATAATGCTCAATTTATTCTTTTGGAATGTTTCCCCACCATCCTCAGAAGCAGATTATTAAAAAGTGTGTAGCAGCCTTTTTCTTCTCCCTTCTGCCAATTTAAAGGTAGAGCTCTTCAAAGTCTAGATTACTAAGGGCATTACATCCCCACAAAGGTCACCATATATCAATTTGGCTGTGTTCATTTATGTTTGTAATTTTCATTATATGTCTGTTTAATATACGAATGCACAACTTGCCTGCATATGTGTCTTTGTATTCACACATCTATGTCTCCCAATCCAGATTTGGAGAAATGGTTGGTATTAAATGTGGGGCTTGGAGAATTCTGATTGAATCTAAGTCATGGTCCGAAATATAATACAAAAATGTCAGAGTATGCTGACATGTTCCCAGAAAATACAATGAAAGACCATAATAGGTAGTGTGAGTTCACTGGTTCAGGGATCCCTCCTAATACACAACTTAAAAGCACAGAGAAATGTCAACTGTGAACACATTTGACTATCATGATGCATCTATGGGTGAGGAAAGTCACTTTTGACATTAGTTGGCAGGAGATTATGTGAAGCATGAAACGGAAATCATTTTCAAGGAATAACTTGTGACTCTTATTTTTACCTTCATTTTTCAAGCATGTCACTCAGTTGTTTTCCTTATTTCATTTATGGATAACTGAGAAAGAATTCTGGAACAAACTGTTGATTGTTATGATTGCTAAAAAGAAAGTTTGAAGACAAATCCATTTACTTTCTAGCAGAAGAATTAAAGTTTAAAAGAACAAGCCATAAAACACTCTAATTAAAAAGATCTTATAGATTCTGAAGGGAGATAAAGAAAGGAGTCTTCAGAGAAAACATGCAACTATTTATATAAACTTAGCCGTTTATTTATTCAAGAAACATTTATTAAGGCATTATTGTATTCCAAGGACTGTCAGAAAGTATAGGGTAGTTGGGGCGGGGGATACAAATTTGGTAAAGATTTTAATTCTGGTTCTTCCACTAACTGCTACTAACAAAGAGTAGGCAACTTTACTTTTATGAGCACTAATTAACTCATTTGTAAAATAAGAATAGGGAAATAGATATCTAAGTATCTTCTAGCTCTAAAGTTCATTACTAATTTTTTTTTTCATTTTTCATTCAGATATTACGCCATCTTGGACATGTAGCCCATGGGTCTGCAGAATGCTGCTCCAGACTCCTCAAACTAAGCAATCCAGTTCATAATATGAGTTCTCACAGTCCAGTTCATATTGTGAGATCACTCTGCTATTAGTCCTCAAATACAAAAGTAGTTGAAAAAGAAAACACTTAATACTTAGAAAGGAAGCACAAAGTAAGATACCCAGGATACGAACAGAAGAACCTCACATCCAGAATGAAAGTGCACCTTCTAATTGATTACATAAATTTGACAAATACCATGCATGTTTTATGGGACTTTTGTTCCACAATATTCTCCAGAAGAAAAGAGTTTGGTGATCAAATAAGTCTAAGACATTCTCTACCAATCTTAAAGTTTCAGGAATGACAGTTCTGAGCAGTCTTACAGTTAAAAGAGAAAAAAAAAGTGTTTAATGCTTTACTTTTCCAAATTTATCTAAGCACCTGACTGAAGAATCCAATTTAGAAAACACTGTAGGAGGAAATGAAATCAAGATTTGGCTTAATAGGTTTGTTAGCAGAAAAACCTAAAGCAGTTAAGGCTAAGACACCAATGAAGATTCCGTACTGTAGCCTGCACAGAAAGGCATACAGCCAGGACAGTGCTCTCTGTTGTTAAACTTACCAGTCATTCCACAAGCTTCAGCACCTCTGATATGAGTCAAATGGGAGTCAGGTAAGTAAGTGCCATATATCCCTTACCTTTCGGGGAGGACAGATTTTTCAATGAATAGCTGTTATAGCTATAAAGAACACAGGTTTTTGAAGTATAGATATGTAGTACAATAAGTAGTACCCCCCTCCATCTGCAGTTTTGCTTTCCATTGTTTCAGTTACTCGCAATCAACTGCAGTTCAAAAATATGAAATGAAAAATTCCAGGAATGAAAAATTCCTAAGTTTTATATTATGCACCATTCTGCATAGAGTGATGAAACATCTCACTGACACTTTCTGTCCCACCTCGGACATGCACATTCTTTGGCCTAGCATCTCCATGCTGTATAAACTGTGCGCCCATTAGTCACTTAGTAGCTATTTAGGTTATCAGATCGACTGTGATGGTGTCATAGTGCTCATGGTCATATAACCCTATTTTACTTACTAATCCTGATTCATATAACATTTATTACAGTATGTTGTTCTAATTGTTTGATTTCATTACTAGTCATTGTTGTTAATCTCTTACTGTGACTAATTTATAAATTGAACTCTATCATAGATTTTCGTGTGTAGAAAAAAAAAACCATAGTGCACATATGTTTCTGGCAGCCACTGAGGATCTTAGAAGGTATCATCCGTGGATAAGGGGGACTGCTGTATAATGAAACCCCTGATAAAGCTCCTTAGGAAGGTGCTTTAAGATACAGTTGGATTGGATCTTTGTTCTCATCTTCCATCCAAGTATACAACTCCAAGCAGGTGAACATAAATTTCTAATTTTCTGGCAAGGAGAGGAATACATGCAGGAGAAAGTGAGGCTTTGGCATACCAAGGAGGGCTGGGAGCCCCTTCTTGGGAAGCAGGAGGTAGAAAGTAGATCACTGCCTCCACAATATCCTCTCTCCCGAATCTGTACTAGGCAACAAAATAGGCACCCTGTTTCATTTTATGAATCACTCCTGGAGAACCATTAGCAGTCTCCATTAATATTTAAACCAGAACAGAAAAACACTACCAGATGGTACCAAACCATGGTCAGGGCAGATGTGAACCCCTGAGAAGCACCCAGGCAACTCTTGACCAATTAATAGACAAATTTGCCCTTGTCATATTGTTACTCTTGCAGAAACATGATTCTACATCCATTTTACTTAACTGAATTTTTGGGTCCAAGTTATCCCTTACTGGTAATGTTTTATTGTGTAGGAACTTAAAATTCATGATACTGAGTTTAAGAGCCATGATCATGATAACCAACTTCTCTGGAAGAAAGTTTATTAGATACTTGCTTACTAATGACCTTTTGGCCCTTTAAATTATTTTGGAGTGCTTTTGCGGCAAACGTAGAAAAACTGATAAACAGTATATTACATAAAAAGAGTTAATATTTCTCATATAGGAAAAAAAAGAGAAGACAAATCCACTAATACTGAATACTGTTTAACCAGCTCAATAATTTGGATCCCATATATTTATTTTTTGACCTTTCCTTCATGGATGCAAGACTGCCACCACAGCTCAGGCATCATTTCTACATTCAAAGATGGACAAAGGGGAAGGAAAGTATTAGCCATACTGTCACTTTTTACCACTGATAGCAACAGGCTTCCCAACAGGTGCTACTTCCCAATACATTTCTACTTTAGCCCAAATTATCACGTAGTTGCAAGGAAGCCTGAGAATACATGTATGAAAAGCAAGGGAAGCGGGGATGGTCAAAGGAGGCTGAGCAGCCACAAAGAATAGCATATCCCCTCTAAAAATAATTTCCCTTTCTTGGTTACTCTTCTGAAAGCAAAAAAGCTGAACAAAAATATTTAAACAATAACCCTGTGACAATTTTTTTTCCCTGAAAAAAAGGAAGGATTTTCATTTCAGTTTAAAGCAATATTATTGGTTTTCTCCTACTTAAACGGATTGTCACAGTGACTTACATATAGCAATGTTAATTGAAAACAACGCCAGTCTCCATGAATGAAATCTGGGTGAAGGAAACAGTGATCATTTAATTCAAAACCAAGGTTTCTTTCAGTGTTGGGGTGACTATAGCTCTTGAGGGTTCTAAGATATTCTCAATTGCTGGTTCTTTGTGATTGTTAATAATACCCCTTCCACTTTCCAAAGTGTCCTGACTTGGACAATAAATTATATGATAACCTGATCCTTACACTCCATATATTAATAATTCTCCAATTCACAATATTAGACCAAATCATAGCTAGAGAACTCCAGTAAGAGAGGCCTTCTTGATATCTCCACCAAAAATTCAATTATCGAAAAGTGAACTTATGCCACCTATTCAGTGGTGTTTACCAAGTCTTCTTTCCCTTAGCGACTCTCAGTGAGCAGCCTGAAGATCAGACAAGCGATCCAGCGCCTTTTTTTTTAAGTATATGCTTATGCTTTCTACTTAGTTCTCTTTCACACACTTCCGAATTGTCCCTACCTATAGGATATTAAAGAACAGGTAAACAAGCTTAGCTTCATGCTAGGCATTTGGGATTGGGATTGCCTGGTATAGATAAAGGAAGCAATAAAATAAAACTATTAGAACATTATTGATGCTTCAGCCAGAATCATTCATGTAGTTTAAAGGAGTCGATTCAACGTGACTTCGTGAATTGGGTTTGTGAGAACCACAGATTCAGAATTAACGATTGGTATCCTGAAAGGAATTATTACAGAAGTGCAGAGATACAACAATCACCAGAATTACTAAAAATGAGAAAACCTCTGCATCTCTTTTTTTCAGGACTCTGAAGGCAGCACTGTACTTCTGTGGCCCCTCTGTGCACTCTTAGCCATGACTTAATTCAAGACAGCGATGTGAAAGGAAAAAAAAAAGGTTCACAGAGCGGAAGAAAACACTTCTATCAAGAACAGAAATAAATACATACATACATACATACATACATAAATAAATAATAAAAATTAAAATTAAAAAAAGAACAGCAAATATCCAACAGGAAAAGCATAAATGAAAGATTTATCTTTGCTCTTGCCTATTACTTTCCATAGGTTAGCCATCACTTTGTCCTTACTATTTTATCTCTCATTTGTCTAATCACACAATCATTTGATTTATCCCTCATTTGATTTATCTCTCAATCTCTCACCTGTTCAAATGTAAGAACCTCCTCACTGCCCTGCCAGTATCTACTCTTTTAACACTCCACAAAAAGAATTTAAAAATGAAAATGTATTAATGTTATTTGTCTATTTAAAGTTTCTCAATGATTTGCCATTGCTTTTAGAATAAAGATCCAAATTTTGCTGTGGTCTACAAGATTCTTCATGAATTGGTCTATGCTTATCTCTAAATTATCATTTTAAGCCATTTTCTCCATATTCCCATATCCTTTATAACCCTGGACTTGGTTCAGTTCCTTGAAAGTACTATTTTCCTGTCCATTTTATAGCCCGTGAATATCATGTCCAATTTGCTTGGAATAGATTACACTATCTTCTTTGACACCTGTCATCTTTCAGACCCCGGCTCAAATATCATTTTCTCAGGGAAACCTTACCTAAACCCCAGAACGAACTCTATCATACCTGCAGTATGCTCTCATACTTCCACAAAATTGTCTTTAGCAACACTCAACCTAAAGTTTTTAAGTTTATATTTTTATACTATTTGATCACAAATTATCTCCTTGACTAAACATGTTTTTTTTTCATTATATCTTTAGCATCGTCCCTGGTACATAGTATGTTTTCAATAAATATTTACTAAAAATATGAATTAATGAATGAATGATGAATGAATGAGTGCAAACATTATATTTACAGCATAATAATGCTAGGTCATGTTTCATCCTTATTGGCAATAGACACTTTAAGTGACAGTCATCCTTCCAGAAGAAGGTAATCTTAAAGAGTAAGATTATCATAGCCTACCATAAAAACATTTAGAATTTTTTCATTCAAACACTTATCTAAACTTCATTCATTTACATTAATTGACTATAATTACTCATTCTATCTAATAGCCCTTAGATGTATCTTAAAACAATTCAAATTTTGAGGAGTGGCCCCTCATTGATTTAGAACATTTTTGAGACCTACCATACATGACATTTCATAATCTGTAGTAATATCTTTTATATCCATTTTAGACTGCAGCACAGTCGGTGATGCTCCACACAGATTCCCTTTATCAGGCGGGTGAATCTATCTATCAGGTACTCTAAGTGTTGGCTGCTAACAGCTCACTGCTGACCCCTTCACAAGAGAACTGACCTTTGCTGATGGGGGCTTTCTCTCTTCTAAAAAAGAAAATGAAATTATGAGTTCATGGTCACAAGGTCACCAAATAACTAGCATATCTTGACACATGTAAAAGTACTAATAAAAAAAACAACATTCCACAAAAGCATTTTTCTTCCAAATAAAGCATTAGTCATTGCCATTACAAAACTCCAAGACTTGGTAAATGTCATTTCAAATTTAGTTACTACATTGAGATTTACAAAGGTAACTAGGTACACCAGGAGAAATTTTTCCTCATATTTACCCCAGCTCAGTGTAAATTAAGAAATTAAATCATTCTAATTTTATGTGTTTAATAAATTTAAGCAATGCTCATGCCATTGTTTCATACAAAAATGTAAAAAACAACATATTGTAAAAAAGGTCTAGACAGTTGTAACTATTCAACTTTTATTTTAGGAGCCAAGGGGAGGTGAAGGGGGAACTAAAAAGCTAAAATTTAGTTACTCTGTCTATTATTCTGGACCAAGTAGTCACAGTCACATATTTCTCTAGAGAACCAGTAGCATTTATCAATTAAATAAGAGAAAAAGATAAACAACTCTTGTCAAGATGGCTATTAATTTCAGCAAGCTGCTAAGTATCGGCTTGACCCTTGGTGAATAAAACTGGTTGGTACATAACTGACCATAGTTCACATAATGTGGCAGCTTCCAGTCTCAGAGGTTCAGGATAAAGATTGCAGAGAGTTCAAATGTCAGAGATCACAGCAGAGTCTTCTTGGGGGCAGTGCTATAAGGTCAATTTCAATTGTCAAGCTAAAAGAAGTCAGTGACCAAATACATGTCAAGTACTCTTATTTAACTCAAGAGGATTTAAGTCTATTTTCTAGACATCAGTATTATGGTAAAAACTTAACAAATAAATCACATTGAAAATAGTTCCAATTATACATTTTTTTATTAAAAAAAAACTCTTTTTAATGTGCTAATTAAATAGGGCACTGCTATAGGGCATTGCTATGCCAAATTTAATTACATACCATTATATATTTAAAGCAGTTTAAGTAAAAGAAAATGAGAATAAAGTAAGCTTACTATTGAATAAGCATATACTGTCTTCATAAATTTGTTTATCATTCATACTATATTTGATGTCAGTATGTATAACTATCAAGATGCTAGCTACCATTTCTCTTTTGGAGTACTGTTGTATTTGGAGGATTTGATTTTTTAACTAGGGAAAATGGAAAAAAATGAATTAGATTTTTTTTTACCCCAAATTGGAGAATTAAATCTTTACTTAAAATCAATAAATATAAAACAAATTCTTCACAGTCTGCTGATGTAGCTAAATAATGAAAATTCCTAAATTGAAAACCATTCTATTTGTGTGTCAGCATGTTTGTAGTTAAATAAAATCACACTCATGATTCCATTTATTTTATATATTTAGGTTATAAAAATATATTCACTTCCGTGGTCATTAAGCTTGACCTGAATTAGCAATTCTTGCAAACAATGCTTCTAAATTTTTAATGTAATCCAAAATCTGTAAGTACATAGATACATCACACAAATCCAAGTGAAGAAGGATTTTTTTTTTTTTGATTTGTTCTTGTTTTTAAAAATGTTCTGGGAAGAACATATCCATCAATTATCATGAAGAAATTAATGGAAGTAGTGTATGTATTCCTCAATATTTTTTATTAATATTTACCGGAGTGACAATTGTTAGTAAAATTACATAGATTTCAGGTGTACAATTCTGTAATATATCATCTATATATCACATTCCTCAATAGTTACTACTACAAAAAGTATAAAATTATCGTGGGTATTTCTCTTCAAAAACACGTCATTGAAGGTGCTAATTTTTATAATTCCCTCCTTAATACTAGTAAGAATATTAATGATGGAAGGACCAATTAAAGACTGATACCTCCATGGTTACCTTGCACAGGGCCACCTGCCCTGCAGCTGTTACAGGAAAATATTGTCCCAAAACTAAAAAGCCAAATATTCATTAGCAACTTCAATATTAAGTGTTGGCATCACTTAAAACCTCATTTTCCAACAGATCCCGGAAACTTGAAAAAGGGCAAAGAAAATGTGGGTGAAGAATAGAGGCAGTGGTAGGAAAAAAAAAACTAAGAAAAGGCAAATATAAAAATATAAATAATGAGGAGTTTTTGCACTGAATGAGAACTTTTCTCCATATATGATATTTTGGAATTATCTTTAGCCAAAAAAGTGCCAGGTGTATTAAGAAAGGGTTTGTAGTTAATAAAACAAGGAATGATTCTAGCACATTCACTACTGTAACTCACCTTAAAGGAAATCCTTCCCAATGATTGTGTAAATGGGACTTTTCCTAACAGTTCATAAAAAGATAATTACCTAACAGGAATTTTCAAAGTTATAAGGCACATTACAGTTTAAAGCAATCTTATTAAAAACCAAATCACAACATCAACAGATCCTTCCTGTGCCATGTAATTACATTACAGACACTTAATTGAAATAACTGGAAATGAAACCTGGCCTAGCACGGGCATGTACTGATGGTTACGACTCAGCAGGGTGGTCGAAGTTCATTAAATGTAGTCTTCACACGTCTGCCCATTACCTTTTAAGAAAATATTAAAAGTAAGGACACTAACTCAATTAAAAACATTCATATATAAATACTCATATGCAATTGCTCTTAGGTATATAAAACACTTGAAAACAATGATGTAGATAGAGAGTTTATGATTTTCTGTGAGAACTAATTTTGTTTTTACTTAAAGGAGAATTAAATGTTTCTAAGGATAATATATGAATTTTTATAAAAATAATTAACAAAAAGTTGACATTACAAAATTTTCTAAGCTTTATGTTTTGGTTTCTCAAAGTGTTGAGATGCAGTGAATAAGCCTGGCCAAGCTCCCCATAGCGTGGTAAACAGATCAGCAAGCAGCCACTGAAAGGCCAGAGCTGGAATGTCCGAGATTGTATCATCGCTAACCCACATACCATCTGCTCTGACTTCTGAGGCTTTTTACAACAGCAAGCCAACCAAAATTTCTTCATATTGTTCCACCCAGGCGAGTGAATTTCTTCAGGCATAAATTATATAAGTTGTATTTTAAACTCAAAAAAAGTTATCAGAAAATTGATTTTCTGTTTGTATGTCTGTGGCATTGGGGGCAAGGGATCAGGATTTACAGGTCAGCATAATAAATTGACATGTATTTGGGATCATATCAAGTGTATTATGAATGAATAATCATGGGACAATCCCTTTATATAAATGTCACACAATCCAAACAAAGAAATCCCTGCATGGGGACTAAGTAGCCCTGGGCCCCTGGGCATAACCAAGTAGAGCAAGATCAGGGCTCTCAAAGCAGGTGGAAGATAAAAGGGGCAGCAGCAGAGGTAAGGATGAGAAGACCATGCCCCAGTTCCCCAGTGTAGGTTATAGAAGGGTTCCTAACCTCCTGCAACATTTCTAGAAATGGATTACTGGGAATTTTAAGCATAAAGGGACTAAATTCCAATTCTATTGCTTTCATATTTCTATGAAGCCAGTTTAAATTAAATATTCAGTATGTACTATGTTCAAATTGCATTCCTCATGTCCATAAATTTCAGAGAAAAAAGAAAATCTAACTTTTTTTGGTTGTGCATAAAACCAGCATGTGTGTGTGTGTGTGGGGGGGGGTGTGTGTGTGTATATATATATATATATATATATATATATATATATATATATATATATACATACATATATATGTATATACATAATCTTATAAAAATACTAGCACAAAATTACTAACACAAAATATGTAACATCTCTCTTTGAAAAATCCTAAAACTAAGGCTTTGCTTTGACACTGACTGCTTAACTTGCCCTGAAAAAGATATAATAATTCATTGCCAATATATGTTTTTTTAAATTTCTCCTTAATAAAAGGTGGACTTAAAAAAAATTTTAAATGAATTTTTTACAGGATTATTTTCATAAATATAAGCTTATTTTTTATATAATCCTTTTTTTAAAGAACTAATAACTAATCAAAACCCTGCTATATTATTTAGGAATAACAATTAGCAGAAACCTTAAAATAAACTAGCTACAACACAAAAGGAGTTAGTTGGTCAAAGAAGTCCTCTGTAAATGGCACTTTCCAGGCGAAGAAAGAGTTTCTGTACTCTAGAACATTCAACAAAAGCTGTCAGCTTAGTTTTGATCACACCGCCCTGATAACATTTCTGTGGCCAGAGAAATGCCTTGTGCCTGTTAGCTTAAGCCTAGGTTACTGAAGGAACTGCCATGAAAAAAGGTGAATGGGACACTGGCTTTCACTAATTAAGAGCCACAGAGATAAAGTCAATTTCATTTAAATGTTAGTGTTTGCATTACAATGAAGGGTGGAGCAACAGACACTGTTTCAGGTCTATACCAAAGCTATTTCTTACCTTTTTAACTTTCTAACCAAATGTTCAAGTTGACTGGATAGTGAACAAAGAACTCTTGATCTCAGGTAAGGGATTGTGACCTAGGGCTGGCTAGTGAGATGTAAGGGTAAGTCTGTTGGGAAGCTATATTGCCTGTTTCTTGTCTTTGAACTCCGTTATATGAGGATAAGGCTTAAAGTAACGTTAGTTATCTTGAGAATACCAAAAGAAAGCCCAGAAAAAAATCTTAGATATTCTCTCCTAGTACTCTAAAATTGTCATGTCATCCACAGCAACTAAAATGCCACTTTGTTACAGATTTTTTATTTTGACACTTTCCTCACTCCCAAGTAGGAGTGGCCTGGAGAAACACAGACGGCAATATGTCAGCACAATACTAAAATAAAGTGAAGATGATAGATGTATGCTGGTAAAATGCAAATTCTAATCAAGAACAAGGACCAAACAAGAATGAGGTGACGTTCTTGAAAACACATATACATATACTCATGGACTATACAACGTTTGGTGAAAAAGCAGGCACATTGAGGTCAGCGAAAACATGGAGGATAGTGCAACACTAATGGAAAAAACACAGTACTGAAACATCCATATTTTTCTTTTCATCCCTATCTCTTCAGAAGCAACTTGTACTGTCTATTGTCCAGAAGAAGATGGCCCTGTATGTTATATTACAACCTCATTCCTCAGACTTCAGATGATTAGACAAGAAATGGGCAATTGACCTAGAATGAGCTGGTCCACTGACTCAAGTGAATAATCAATTATTTTTCTCAAGACAAGAACGTGAATTATGAATTTGAGACTGAAACATTAAGGTTAAACGACATTAACGTCAGAGTGGACACTAGGGCAAAGGCCAGGAGTTCCTGCTATTTAGAGAATAGATCCATCCTGGCTGTTCTCATCTCTGAGCTTTCTCCTAAATCCATGTATCTAATAACATTCCATGATATCTTATAATGAGTACGATAAATACTTAGGACCTTTATTATTATTATTATTATTGATAGCTCTTTTTAATCACATCTCTATGAAGACTTTGAGTACTACAAATCCATCATCTTTAAAAATAGGCATTTAAAAAAAAATCTTTTTTAACCCTTTTATTATAAAATGTTAAATATATATATACAAAATAGAGAAAATAAGTAAATGAGTTGCCATCTACTCATCATTCAGCTTCCATAATTATCAATATTTTAGGTAGTGATATTTTATTAACTCTTAAAAATGATATTAGTTGGACTCATCATGAATTATGTATTCTTTACAAATTTGAAATGTTTTGTGGCTAATTTATTATTAATCAGCAGTCTAGTCTAAAAAAAATCTGACTTTTGAAAATAAATTTCTGAATTTTGCTTTGTTGGCATCCTAGTATTATACTAACGTACATTAAATAAATAAAACAAAATACATGGTTCAGCATTTTTCAGATACATAAAAAAGTAAAACAAAACATGGCTTAGCGTTTATTAGGTAGGTTACTATTTGCAGGTAAAATATAATGTATCTGGTAATGAAAACTGACACTTAATTAATAGTTAAAACAGCTACTATGTACTCTGAGGGTGTTTATACCCCAATTAAATATCCTGATCTTTACCTTCCACATTTTAAAGACATTATGTGAAATAGTTTTTCTCTTTTTAAATATTTTGTAGTAAATTTTATGAGATTTTTTACTTTGTATTTTCTACATTTGTATGTGGTCCAAAGCATTTCTGCAGGGTTGGAGAAGATAAAAGTACACAATGAACAACATTATTATTACAAAAATGTAGGTCTGTTTTTTAGTATACCAGAACCGGAAGTAAATCTTTCTATTGTTCTATGTACTTGCCCAGTACAAGAATACTTAATTCTTTTGTAATTAAATACTATACATAATAATTTTACATTCTTACATTTATGCAAATGCAATTGCATAGATTTGGGGAAAAGCGTTAAGTAGGAAATTAGAAAGTATGGGCTGGAGTCCAGGATATGCTACAAAATAGCTACTGTAGCAATCTTGACAAGTAACTTGGTCTCTCTGAGTTTTAGTTTCCTTACTTGTGAAACATACAATTTAGACTACATGATCATTAATTTTCTTTCAGGTCTAAAATTTGTTACCTAATTACCTTTCTCACAATGACCAAATAGACTTTTTTCTTTGTTAAATGCCATATTCAAAGTTAAAGGAAATCTTCTCTTCAATACTTTTCACCCAAAGCTTAGAAAATTTGAATTTTATAAAGATCATTTATAGCATATATACTTAAGAAATTGATGCTTTATTGTATTTAAATATTTGGATTTAGACAAGATTATCTCTTCACTCTTAAAATGCTATGTCCTGCAAAGTTATAAGATCTCAGGAAAAAAAATAGAAGATTATTATGCAAGGATTACCTCTTGCTTTAAAATTTTACTTAAAAGAGACTAGGTGTCTTGAATTACTTCAAAAACAAAGGATCTAGAGTTATAATAATTATTTCATGCAGGCAATAGGTATTTATAGAGAAGAGCTGGAATTAAAAAAAATAGGCAAAACTATCTTAACATTTCATTAAACTTCGTAAATTTAACACAAAGTCTCTCTCAGCCTCCACAGAATTTTTTTTGTTATTGTTTAACAAGAAGTCTTTAAAATTTCAATTTTATTTCCAGTGAGAAGTGGATGTAAGCTGTGCGGTATGGTATCACCAGCCACCTGTGATTACTGAGTACTTGAAATGTGGCTAAAGCCACTTAGGGACTCAGTTCTTAAATTTAATTTAAATTTAATTTAATTTAAATTGAAAATTAATTAAAAACTCTTTGAGTATGTGTGAAACAACTTTTATGTGTGAATCTACTCTTCCTGTTATAAATTTTATGAAGTCAAAATACAGATCAAGTATTTCTGATAAAAATTTAGTGCCTGAATTGAAATACAGTGTTAAATACATAAGAAAATAATAAATAATGTAAAATATTCCATTACTAAATTTTAAAATATTGTCTACATGTTTGATATGTTGGTTTACAACATATTATTAAAATTAATTTTATCCATTTTCTACAAGAAAATTAAAAATTACTTCTGTGACCCAATCTACAATTCTATTGGACAGCACTATATCACTTGAAGAGAGTATTTTCTAGGCAGCAACAATTCTTGCTAAATTTACTTATATAACTTTCAATTATGGTAGTGATTGAATACGAAATAAAGTCGAACTCCTGAGCTTAGAGGAAATTATTCTTGTGAAGCACAAAAATTAATTAGAAGTATTTGGGTTTTTGTTTCTGTCTCCAGAGAATAAATTTAGAATCACTGGTTGAATTAAAAAAATAAATATCCAGAATTTAACATTGCAAAAGACCTTGCCTTATCAAAATTGCTGAATTTTACACAGAAGACATACACCATTTTATATATCCAAAGTCATTTAGAAATTTTGCGTTCAAATCAGAACTAAAATTTCCAATTTTCAATCTATTCTGTCTATGGCTGAATATGTATAAGGAAATTAAGTGTTCAAGTAATAATGTCAATAAAAAAACTATCAGCAAAGCTTATCAAAAATGGTTTGTCTTAAGATTTTTTAAAGGCCCTGTTTGTACATAGTCAAAACAAAAGTTGATATTTAAAAAGAAACATCTTTTTTAAAGATACTTATTTTATAATTAATCAGTTGTTCTTTGTCACTTTTCTCAATTCTTTTGAAAGATATATTCATTCCTATACCATAAGGGCTATATACTTCACATAGCCATCTACTGGAATACAAGTGGCCTAGAAAGGGTTAAGATTTGGGAGAAAATTTAAGGCCAAAGTGAATTCAAAAAGTTGCTGATGTGAAGTACCAGGTCTCCAGGGGAAACAACTTATAGGCTGCACCATTGACTTGCCAATTAATCCAAGGAGCTGCATGGCCATTAGTTCAGGAAAGAGACGCTTGCTTGCCTGCTTGCCTAGAGGTAAGAGCTAGGTTTGCAGCTGTCAAGCAGCAGGATGACAGAAATAAATGGGGGGAGAAATTAGAACTAAGAAGCTAAGTATTTCATTGTCTTTTCTTGGCTTCAAAGAAGACCTAAATGTCAAACAAACTATGGTATCTTGTATAATATACAGAAGAATCATTTATCATAAAAGCTTTCAAAATAGAAACAATTTTCTAAGTATCTTTAAAATAGCATCACGATAGGTACATTCTATTGATTGCTACAAAATTCTAAAAACACATCTTCAAATTTAATAACTAAAAACCTGAAAGTTAGGCCTATATCACATTACAGAGCTATAAATAAGTTTTATATAGTATATATATACTATCTGAATTAAAGATGTCAAATTCAGTGAAGAAGTTATTAAAACTGTGGGTTTCTTATTATTTGCACAAGAGTATCTTATTCATTTTTGTCATACCTATTTTCTTGTAGACATTGAAGTACGGGATTCAGGATTCTTTTAATTGCTACATGATTAACTTTTCTGTGGAAATTTCCATGTATGAAATGGTACAATAAAAATCACTGTATTTTATCCTGACACTGAGAAATTGCTAGCAGCTCATACTTACTCTGGAGTTAATTAAGAACATCCTGGATATGCTCTTTGGGTATTACATGGTAATTGATAGGAAAAAAAAGCAAATTCAACTAAAAGCATCCAAATAAACAGTTAAAATTTCAACTCTTCTTTTAAATGTACCTCAGCAAAATCACAAGAGTATTGGGTTATGACATGCAACTAAATAAAGCCATTGAATTTATACTTAGAAAAGTATTTGTAGCTTTCTCTCACTTGTAGTTGCAGAAATATCACTGTACACCTAAGACATGATATTTAATACCCTAAAGTGTTTTCTGTAGGAGATGCAGTGCCTCTTTCTACAATTATTTGTTGTAATTGCAGCCTGTTTCATGGTGTAATACTCAGAGGATGAATTCTAGGCTTCACAGAATTTAGTTGGGTACCACTTTGTCCGGTGCCACCCTTTTTGCACTGAATCGGAACGAAAAGAGTCCCGGACAGTCAACAACTTCATCATTGCTTCCAAGTTCAGGTTGGCTGGGCTCCCAAATCTCTTGGGGTGTGTTGGCTGCCAAAGCAAATTAGTGTCACTTTATCTTTGGGGCAGTGACTTTGCTAACTTTATTGGCTGTGTGGAGCCAAGGCCTTCCAACATAACCAGATGACACAGTAAAAAAAAAAAAAAAAAAAGTAGTTAAGATACTGATCTCCTTTACACCCAAATATGGCACTACTGAAAGAATAATTAGAAAAGCTATGAGAGAAGAAGAGCCCAGTTAGAAAACATGAAGTAAATCAGTCAGGGATTAAATTATAGTGGCCCAAATAGTAGGGTAGGATCGTTATAAGAAAACACTAACAACATCTGGCCTAAATTTATAATCTAAAAAATATGAATGCCATTGATGAAACAGATGAAACAACAGATTATATCCAATACATATTTTTAAATATATATTTCTAAAAAATGTTAGAGAGAAAATAACAGAATAGAAAAAGCAATCAAATGTGGGAATCAGAAAATTTGGACAAGACTGAATAAATCAATTGAAGAGTTCAGGTAATACTAACAGAAACCTCCTTTCCTAATAAAAATGTGACAAGCTTTCGGTCCATGTCTTCCATCTCCCAAAGATAGTGAGAAAAATTGGAGGTTTGTGTCTCTGTGTGTGCATTTGTAAATAAGTAAAGACAACTTATTTATTTCAAATATTCTGTTTCTCAGAAACAGATGGTGAAAAAATATACATTTTTTTAAAAGTTGTATCTCAAATTGTACTGAACCCAGAAATCATTAACTATGGAAATCTCTTCTCCCTGTTAACAATGGTCCCTATAATTCTAGTGCAAAAGTTCTGATAACCCTATTCTTATTTGGCAGGTCTGTGATGGGACCAAGGATAATTTTATTTCTAATAATTATCATCTTTAATAGCAAGAGAAGAGACTTTCTACATACCACTGCAGCCATAGAATGTTAAACAGGATTTGGCATTATGATAAATACCTACAAAATAGTTCATGAATGAATGAGTGCAAAAGTTAATGATTGAATAAGTGAATGAAACACATGATTCTGATGCTAATTGTCCTTGTACAAAGCTTTGTATAACCTAAGGTCTTCATTTTTCTTTAACTTAATTTTGGAGAATGGTGAAAAATAATGTTGTCATAATAGACTACTTGTTGGGTAGTATGATTTCTAATCTGTGGCATCTAGAAGATTGAGATGACTCTGGTTTACTAATATTTGCTTCAAAAATAATTGAATGCTACATCAACTATCTCTATAAAAACTTTTCCTTCATCAGTGATGACATCTTCTTTATTTTAGTTTTAACTCAGACACTAGTGCTAAAGTTAATTGGGTAGGGTGTAAGCTTGCTTAACTCCTTAATGATTCTTCACTGTCAGACTTTTCATCTCCATAGTTATTATCATAGATTTTCTAAACTCTCTGCCTATGTTGATAGGCAACAAAAATTGAATTTAGTGAGAATAACTAAGCACTGATATGACAAGTTGATAACATGCCTACTCGTACGATCTGCTCATGGTCATTGATCTTAAATATCTGTTCTATTCTCTGTGAAAAGTTAGGAAAAGAAGAGTTAAGCAGTAGCAAGACTTCTGGAAAGGACTTCAGAAATTTGGAGTTTGAGGACTTAGTATTGTTTCAGGTCCCCTTTACGATTTAAGATACAGAGGGTATCAATGGTTAAGGGTCATTTCAACCTCCTAATTAGACTTGCTTCTCAGTTGCAACAGACTTCAATAATACTGAACTCAGAAAAGGACTCCGAGTACAAAAACTTGCTCTAGGAAGCATTTTAACTACAAAATCAAGAATTATGCAAAAGTGACACCAGAAAGAAAGAAAGTTGATTTTCTATCTTTTTTACATTTTTGACAGAGGGCCAGAAGTTACCATGTCATATTTAAATTTAAAATATATTACCTAATAAGACATTTTAACCTAAAGATTAAAAAAAAAAGCTTTAAGGATTTGGAAGAGGCAGAGTTCAAATCTAGTTTGAGGGATCAAGGAATTCGTAGAGGAAGCATATCAATGACTTGCCCATAGCAGGTACTAAACAAATATTTGTTATTGGTACGGTATTATAGAGCTATTCTACAATAAGCATTAAATATGACAGCTTCTATTAGTAAGCAAACTTTTAAATTTAGTTTTAAGGTATAAACATGAATTTTAATCATAGCTGGCAAGATTATTCATGATCTGACTTCTGCCTACCTCTCTCCTTTATTTTGAATCATATGCTTCTGAATAATCTGCAACATTTGTTAATTTATCAAAGCATAATACTAAGTGTCCACACATTGGATAATGTTTTCTTATCTTTTTTATTTTTGATTCAACATAATCACATTAGATTTCCTCTACATATGTCTGGTGACAATTTTGCCTAGGATTCTTACAGCCCCTGGTGACCTAGAGAGAGACAGAAGGCCATTCTAGTTGGTATACAATAACTGTACCTTTCAGGATTCTCAACATTACATAAGGCACAGAGGCATGTGGCTTTATCTTGGTATTATAAATTTTAAAAGTGGCAAAGGACAAGATACATACACCTTCCCCCTCTTTCTTTTTCTTGGCAAATTCTCAGGATCTCAGCATTGAAACAATTGGTAAAAAAACAAACAAAAAAAAACCTAAAGATTATTGTAATGGGACTTAGATTATTATTTAACTTTTGCCTCTGATTCTAATTTGCATTTGGACAATATTTGATTGTCATATTGAACTTTCTGCACATTTTGGTCTTTATGGTTCTGTGAGTTAATGGTTCAAGTCTCTGTTACTCTGGCACCTTAGGAGACCATAGCTTGTGGAAAAGAAGGGGGAAATTAAGAATTCAGCCAATCAAGGTGGGAAAGGATGGCATACTATATGTGGAAGGGGAGAACCTGAACAAAGGGTATGATGGCAGATAACTTTTTTTTTTAAGGTGAGTTTGATATTAAGGTTAGATAAAACCAGGTAAAATAAAATCTTAAGAAAAGTTCAAACAAGGTTATGGGAATAGAGACTTTTGTTTTTTGATGATGTGCCCACAAAGGCAATCCCAAATGCTGAGTCAATTTATGTTCCTTCCCAATTCACATCCCGCCCTTCCCTGCTTTGGAAAACATCCATCAGAATAGAATGACTTGACTCATAACTACAAAAACAACTAATGTGGATCATGCCATTGTAGGTGAAATATTGGCAAAGAACAATATAGAATCGTGACAGTCTTTATCAGGTTGTTGTATTTTCCTTGATAATTTATTTCCCAATAGATAACTCCCTTCAAATAATCTACAACTGCATTTACTATATGAATAATGACTTCATATTATTATTCTACTGCCTCAGTGGACTCCAACACATACATTTTTTTTTATTAGTTTCAGGTGTACAAGACAAGGTAATACTTAGACGTTTATCATTTATATCCCTCACACTGTAAACCCCCCTCCCCCCATCCATTATCCCTCTGACCTCACACCGAGCCATCACATTATATATATAAAATTATAGTTGGTATTCATTAATGTTTAGCTTCTGGTGTACAATGCCATGATTAGGCATCCACATTATCTCTGAGGTGGTCTCCCAAATAGGACGCATGTCCATCGGATACCCAACAAAATCTTTACAACATTATTGAATAAGTTCCCCAAATTAATTTTCAGAAAACCCTGAGGCCATCTTGTGGTTACCAGCTGCTTCCTAATCCCTTCACCTTTCCCCTTATCCCCAACTCCCCCCACCCCCGCCCATCTAACAACTCTCGGTTTTTTTCTTTGTGTCCTCAAAACTGTCTCTGATCAGTTCATTCACATGTTCTTTTCTTTAGATTCCGCATTACAAGCACTCTTGTCCACTGGTTTTCTATTATGCAGTTCAATATATTCTTTTTTTTTTTTTTTTTTTTTTTTTTAAGGAGGGCACAGCTCACAGTGGCCCATGCAGGGATCGAACCAGCAACCCTGCTGTAATTAGCACCACACTCCACCCAACTAAGCTAACCAGCCACCCCATAGTTCAATATATGCTTAAGAGCATGTACGTAAGGATTTAATTACAAAAAAAAAAACAAATAACAAAACAATAGCTGTATAGTGATTACAAAATATGTTGGGTTATAAGAATGTTAATGAATAATCTCTACAAATAAAATTGGGTAACTCTCAGAATATCTTTTGGCTTTTTACTGCTTTCTGTTAAACCATGATTATTCTCCAATGTGCATACATTTATTTAACTGATAGAGTACTGCAATGCACTGTTCATGCTGCAATAACAAAGGGGAAATACTCTCAGCAGGAATGAGTGTGCAATGAGATAGTTCTCTGGTCATATAGCATACCTGTAAAACTAAAAACACTCCTCATTGTCTTAAAGTGGAACAACAGTGTCAGTTTAAGCAGTGACAGTTATGTGCTTTGGTATAGAAGACACACTAAAAATTATGTGAACTCAAAAAAACTATGCAATGCTACGTGAAGAATACCAATGTATATTTCTTCCCCTTAATGACCTGGGTCTTCATAATACTGTACTCATATTCTTTGTTTTCAAGTTCATGCTTAACTGGTCAACATGATAATGGGATGGGTTAGTTCCTCATACTTTTGACTATCTCATCTCTCCACTCTTCCATTCTTAAGATGTTGTTTCTTAGTTAATACATAATTAACTTATTTCCCTTATGTTTTAAACTGCTTCTTTCTAATATATGTAAAAGTCATTTACCATAAATACTTACATTTGTTTAAACATTTATTTTGGAAACTTCTGGTCAAATTGGAGAAGCAGGGAAACTCTTCGCTCACCTCCTCCCACAACCACATCAAAATAACAACAAAATTATAGAGCAACCACCTGAAGAGTAGATGAACAGAATTCCTATAAATAGGGATATAAAGAAGAAACCATGTTGAGATGGGTAGGAGGGGTGGAGACGCAGAACAGGCAGGTCCCACACCAACAGTGTGGCAATTAATAATAAGGAGGAACCGCCATACTATTTTTCCATTGTGGCTGCACCAAGTTACAATTCCACCAACAATGCATGAGGGTTCCCTTTTTTTCCACATCCTTGCCAATACTTGCTGTTTGTTGATTTATTGATGATAGCCATTCTGACAGGTGTGAGGTGATATCTCATTGTGGTTTTAATTTGCATTTCACTGATAGTGATGTTGAACATCTTTTTATATGTCTTTTGGCTACCTATATGTGCTCTGTGGATAAAAATCTATTTTTAATCAGATTGTTTGTTTTCTTGGTGTTAAATTGTATAAGTTCTTTATAAATTTTGGATATTAACCCCTTATCAGATATATCATTGAAAAATATCTTCTCCCAATCAGGTTATTTTTGTTTTGTTAATGGTTTCCTTTGCTATGCAAAAAACTTTTAGTTTGATGTACTCATATTCCCATTTGTTTATTTTTTTCATATATATATATATATATATGAGTTTTATGGTTTCAGGTCTTACAGTTAAGTCTTTAATCCATTTTGGGTTTATTCTTGTATATGGTGGAAGAAGATGGTCGATTTTTTTGCATTTTCTGTCCAGTTTTTCCAACACCATTTATTGAATAAACTGTCTTTACCCCATTGTATAGTCTTTTTTTTTAATTAAAGCTTATTGGGGTGACAATTGTTAGCAAAGTTACATAGATTTCAGGTGTACAATTCTGTAATACATTTTCTATATCTCACATTGTGTGTTCACCACCCAGAGTCAGTTGTCTGTCCATCACATATATTAGACCCTGTTTACCCTCTTCTAGAGTCTCCCTCCCCCCTTACCGTCTGGTAGCCCCTAAACTACTGTCTATGTCTATGAGTTTTTGTTTCTTCATTTGTTTGTCTTGTTCTTTTGTTGTTTTCAGTTTTATATACCACATATCAGTGAAATCATATTGTTCTCTACTTTTTCTGCCCTATTTAGCTTAGCATTATAATCTCAAAATCCTTCCATGTTGTCACAAATGGTACTATTTCATCTTTTCTTAGCACTGAATAGTATTCCATTGTGTATATATACAACAACTACTTTATCCATTCTATAATGTTGCCTCTTTTATCATATATTAATTGACCATAAGGTTTCTATACTGTTCCATTTATGTATGTGTCTGTTTTTATGTGACTGCCATGCCATTTTGATAATTATAGCCTTGTAGTATAGTTTGATATCCAGTAGCTGATACCTCTAATTTTGTTCTTCTTTCTCAAGACTGCTGTAGCTATCTGGGGTGTTTTGAGGTTCCATATAAATAATAGGATTATTTGCTCTAATTCTGAGAAAAAATGCTATTGGCATTTTAATAGGGATTACACTGAATCTGTAGATTGCTTTGGGTAGTATGGCTATCTTAACAATGTTAATTCTTCCTATCCATGAGCACAGTATACGGAGGTTCCTCAAAATATTAAAAATAGAACTACCACATGACCCAATAATTCCACTTCTGGGTATTTATCTGAAGAAGGGGTGGTAGATGAGGGTAAGGGGGATCAAATATATGGTGATGGAAGGAGAACTGACTCTGGGTGGTGAACATACAGTGGGATTTATAGATGATGTAATGCAGAATTGTATGCCTGAAATCTATGTAATTTCACTAACAATTGTCACCCCAATACATTTAAAAAAATAAAAAATAAAAAATAATAATAATAATTTCAACTTAATGAATAAGCAAAGGATAGAAAAATTAAAGCAAGGTTATAGCCACTTTGAAAAAAGAAAAAAAAGAAAAAGAAATCCAAAACATTAAATTGAAAAGATACACAGGGGTAAAGGGGGAGGGTTGAAGAGGGTAAAGGAGGTAAAATATATGGTGAGAGAAGAACTGGCTCTGGGTGGTGAGTACACAATGTGATATATAGATGATGTATTATAGAATTGTACACCTTTATATGAGGTCGGACAATTAAGTTTGTGATTTCATACTAGAAAAAGTGCTACATATCTCATTGCTTAACATCACTATGGTCACCTTTGAAGTACTCCCCCTTGGGAAGCTATGCACCAAAGCCAGTGCTTAGTCCACCCTTCAAAGCAGTTTTGGAACTCTTTATCTGTAATGGTCATCAGAGCTATTATCATATTACCTTTGATATCCTGAATGTCATCAAAGTATCTTCCTTCCTTTCAATATTTCAGTTCTCTTTGGGTAAATAAAAAAAGTCTTTGGGGGCCAGTTCAGATGAGTAGGGAGGGTGTTCCAATACAGTTATTTGTTTACTGGCTAAAAACTCCCTCATAGACAATGCCATCTGAGCTGGTGCATTGTCATGATGCAAGAGCCATGAATTGTTAGTGACATGTTCTGGTCTAACTTTTCCACGCTGCCTTTTCAGCACTTCCCAATAGTAAACTTGGTTAACTGTTTGTAGAGTTGGTACAAATTCAAAATGAATAATCCCTTTGATATCAAAAAAAAGATTAGCAACATTGTTGCAAAAAGTTCATGAACTTAATTGTCAGACTTCATAATTATGTTAACTATTGTCACCTCCAATAAATTTAATTTTAAAAAATTAAAAAGAAAAAAATCATCCCTATGTTCATTGCAGCTTTATTTACAATAACCAAAATATGGAAGCAATCTAAGTAACCATCAATAAATGCTTGTATAAAATAATGTGGTACATATATATAATGAAATATTACTATGCCAGAAAAAGGAGTGAAATCTTAACATTTGCAACAACATGAATGTACCTAGAAGATATAATGCTAAGCGAAATAAGTGAGACAATTATATTTGGAATCTAAAGAAAAAGTAAACAATCAAACATAACAAACAGACTCATAGATATAGAAAACAAACTGATAGTTGCCAGATGGGAGAGGGTTGGAGGTTGGCTGCAAAAGATAAAGGAATTAAGCAGTACTAATTGGTAGTTACAAAATAGTCACAGGGATGAACTACAGCATAGGGAATATAGTCAACAACATTGTAAACACTATGCGTGGTGCCAGATGGATACTAGACTTATCAGGGATAATCATTTTGTAAATTATATAAATGTTTAACCACTGAAATTAATATAAAATAATATTGAATGTCAACTGCAATTAAAAAGAAAAAATTGAGAGGGATATCTCAAGGGCAGATGTCTCCCCTGAGGAGCAAAAAGTCCCAGCCTCACAGTAGGATCCCCAAGCAATCGCACCGGTGCCAGGAAGTGGAATCCCCATAATGTCTGGCTATGGAAATCAGAGAGGATTGCATCTGAGCATCTCTAAGACTGCTAGAAGTGCTTCCCTTAAAAGAACCACACACAGACTCATTTACTCATGAAGTCACTTGCTCTAAGCATCAGTGCAGGGGCAGCACTTCAAAATTCATCAGGGAAATATGAGGAGAAACTAAAATGACTAACTTTAGGGTGAGGGCTAGAGTGGCAAGGACCAAGACAATTTTCTCTTGGTGTAGAAGACCTGGCATGTGCCATTGTACGATTGTTGAAATCTCCTCGCACCCAGTTGGCACTGAGCAGGCAGGGACCAAATGTGAGCTCTCCATTACCAGTCTAACAGCACTCCCCATCCTGGTAATTCCCTGAAACCCTGCTCTAGGCGACTGGCCCCCTGACCCTGTGCCTTTCCTAGCAGCGTCTCCACACAAGCGTGCAGAATTTCTCAAAGGTCCACAAACATCAAAAATCAGTGCTGACCTCAGCATGCCTTGTAGCTCTTGCTAAGTGAATCTAAGCCTATCCAAGCCAGCAACCAGACTTAGCTTGCATTGTAAGCCCCATCAGGTAGTACCAAGCCTGGCATAAATGTCAGTCAGTATTGGCCTGGAAAGTATCTTCTATGACGTGACCACATGCTCAGCACACGTTAAGGCTCACCTCAGATCAAATCGTGGTGCCCACAAAAGTGTCCAACCTATAAGTGGCAGTTGACCTTGGCCTGCACTGGAGCCCCCCCCCCCCGCCCCCCGCCAGGAAGCTCCAGGCCTAACACACTCAGGGACTTCCTTCAGACCATAGCAGAGCACCACCCAACAACCTCCACAAATGACATACATGAAGGGTGGACTCAACTTGCACTAGAGCCCTGCTAAAGTGATTACCACTCCATGGGGTTAGACCTTGTACAATAGCTCTTCTGTAGTACTCATAGCCAGCCCTCACAGCCAGTCAGTGTGGGGGTCAGCCTCACCCACAGATGTACCAACAGCAATCAGTGATCAACTACAACATGAGGGCACACACAACCCACACAGCAGATACCCCTAATGCACACAGCACAGGTGACCAAAGAGATTGTGCCACTGTCTACATAAGGCCACTGTGGGAGACACAGCAGATCTACCTAATATATAGATCCAAACACAGGGACTCAGAAAAAAATGAAGAGACAAAGACGTATGTCCCAACTGAAAGAACAGAACAAAACTCCAGAAAAAAACACTACATAAAATGAAGACAAGCAATCTCCCAGACAGAGAGTTCAAAACACTGGCTATGAGGAGGATGTTCAATAAATTTAGGGGAAGAATAAATGAAGTCAGTGAAATGTTACACAAAGAGATAGACACCATAAAAATGGACACAGAAAACAAAAACAAACCAGTCAGAAATGATGAATACATTAGAGGGAATCAATAGTTGATTACATGAAGCAGAGGATCAAATAAGTTATCTGAAAGACAAGGTAGACTAAAACACCCAATCAGAACAGCTAAATAAATAATAAATAAATAAACAAACAAACAAATAAATAAATAAATAAGCTAGTTTAAGGGACCTCTTGGGCAAAATATCAAGAATACAAACATTCACATCATAGGGGTACCAGAAAGAGAAAAGAGAGACCAATGGATTAAAAAACTATTGGGAGAAATAGTGACTGTAAACTTCCCTAACCTGGTAAAGGAAGTAGACATAGAAGTCCAGCAAGTACAGAGAATGCCATCTATGAACCCAAAGGGGCACACATCTAGATACATCATAATTAAAATGCCAAAGTTTCAAGACAAGGAGAGAATCTTAAAAGCAGCAAGAGAAAAGTACTTATTTACCTACCAGGGAGCTTCCGTAAGGCTGTCAGAGGATTTCTCAACAGAAACTTCTTAGGGTAAGAGGGACTGGCACGAAATATCCAAAGTGATGAAAGGTAAGGGCCTACAACCAAGATTGCTTTACCCAGCAAGACTATGATTTAGAATAGAAAAAGAGATAAAGGGTTTTCCAGATAAGAAAAAGCTAAAGTTCATTACTGCTAAACCAGTATTACAAAGCATGTTAAAGGGACATCTTTTAAAAAAGAAAGATAAAAAATAGGAGTAAGAAAATATAGAAAAGAAAAAAATTATCACAGAACAAGTCTCAATAAATTTAAAAAGACTGAAATCCTATGAAGCATCTTCTCCAATCACAGTAGTGTAAAACTAGAAATAAATCACAATAAGAAAACTAAAAAACACACAAAACATGGAGACTAAATTACATGTTACTGAACAATGGAGGATTAACAATGAAATCAAGGAAGAAATCAAAAGATACCTTGAGACAAATGAAAATGAAAACACAAGGACCCAAAATCTATGGCACACAGCCAAAGTAGTTTTAAGAGGGAAATTTACATCAATGCAAGCCTACCTCAAAAAAACAAGAAAAATCACAAATAAATAATCTAACATTACACCTAAAAAACTAAAAAAGAAGAACAAGCAAAACCCAAAGTGAGTAGAAAGAAAGAAATAATAAAGGTCAGAGTAAAAATAAAGTTAAATAGAGTCTAACAAATAATAGCAAAGGTCAACAAACCCAAGAGCTAGTTCTTCGAAAAGATTAACAGAATTGATAAAGGTTCTGGCTCTTACGTTGAAAATTATTTTATTTTTTGAAAACAATTAACATTATAGCAACCTTTATTTTATAGGAAATGGAAAGTCATTACAAGCTTATAGAGTGATACTATAGTTGAGGATAAATATTTAAGAAGCAAAATAGACTAGGAATTGAAGAGTTTTGTTTAAAATAATATTTTTAGAAGTAATGAGTGTTTTAACCAATAAGATTTTTTTAATTAGACAATAGATAATAAGATATATTGATATTGAGAGATATTGGGCTGATAGTATAATAGCAAGGTTTGGTAAATGAAGGATCAATAGGACAAGATAATAGAAAAAAAAACAATAGTGATTATGAAGTTTCATTTCTGTTTCTTTGGGACAATGGTAGCATCACTAATAAAAATGATAAAATTAAGGGAAGGGAATAGTTTGATGATTTAAAAAAAGATGATTTTGTTTAGAACATGTGAAATTTGAGATATTTCTGTAGAAACCATACAAAAATATCTTCATCCAGACCTTTCTTCTCAGCTCCAGCTCTTAGTACCTTTTGGCCTTTCTTCTCAGATGTCCTAGAGGTAAAGGTAACTCAATATGAGCAAAACCCTGCTCGTGTTCTTCTCTAGTTCTCTCATTTCCTCCTAATTCAGAGATGGAAAGTTAGAAGCAAACAAGTTTAAATTTCTTATAAACAAGAGATAATTTCTTAGTGCATATGGTCTAAGCATTGTGTGGGTCACAGTTATGCTACAAAAAAATGCACGTTATTTGAAATGCAAATTTAACTGAATGTCCTGTATTTTACCTGGCAACCCTATTTAGAACTCAAGATTTCATCATCAAACCTTCTACTTACTCCCACTGCCCTTTCCATATCAATCCATCACAAGGTCCTGATGGTTTTGCCACTTAAATATTTTCAAATGATCCTCCACCTTCCCCCTTTGGTACCATCATGCAGCAGATTAAGCCATCATGATCCCTTATCTAGGTCACTTCAATAGTTTTTCCACTGTACTCCTCTACTCTCTGGTCTCCCTCAAGTCTCTTCTCCAATGTGTACCTAGTGTTATATTTTCAAAACGAATATCTGTCTGTCATACCACAGCAACGCCACCCCAAGACTGCTTGAAAATCTGGTCTTACAATAAAGATAAAATTTCTTTCTCACAGTTTACAAAGGCCAACAAGATCTGAACTCTCCTATCTTCATCTCACATGTGCTCTAGTTACACTACCTATTTTTAGGTATAAACAAACCAGGACATTCCTACTAAAGGCCTTTCTACCTGCTTTTCCATTGTCTGGATACTCATATCTCCTTCTCACCTTATTAATGTCTACTATTAGTCTTTACATCTCAGTTTAAATCACTTTTAATAGCAATTTTCCTTAGGTCACATCAGGTCTTCTTATTACATGCTCTGATAGCATTCCCACTCATAATCTTCATCACTGATTTCATTTTACTAAGATTTATTTGATTATTTGAATTTTCATTTTTCTGCAAGAATTGAGGCACTATGATGGCAATAACCATGTCAGCTTTTCCTCATATTTGCTTTTACAGAATTAAGCCTGATATGGGAGATAGTCACCACTGAATAAATATTGTTTGACTGAATGATATCCTATAGACATTTGGAAAAAGGAATCAGCATCGGCAAAGTGGGCTAGGGAGAGATCTGAAATTAGTTATTCCTTAAGAGTTTATGAGGTTTGGTCAGTAAAAAGAGAATAGCAATGGATGAATTTTCAATCTGGTAATTGGTTAAGGACTATAAAGGTAAAAAAGAAAAGGGAATAATCAGACTAAGAAAGCAAAAGCTTCAAGTAGGTGGTTGATCATTTTCAAATAGTGCTGTAAAGAGGAAAAAAGAGAAAAAAGGAGGTCTGGAACTTAATATATCAAATAGGAAGTTATTGGTGATCTTGGACAAACACTTTTTTTGTTTAATAGTGGAATAAAAAAGCCAATTGCAAAATAGCAGGAGGAGAAGATGGCAAAGTAAGCAATGAGAGTAAGCTCCTGTATTGAAGGATGTATCACTGAAATTCTTCATGTTGCTGAAACTGATTTAACTCAGAATTTAAAAAGAAAACAAATAGATACTCTATTTGTACACATGATTCTCTGGAACAAAGTTAGGTCTGTAAATAGGACCATTATTTGTAATTATAAGAGTTTCCAAATACAGACAAAAAGGGAAAAAATGAACAGTTATTGAGAATACTCCATGTGTACAGATCAATACACAAGCATTTTTTCTGTAGAAAAGTAAAATCTGTCAGCTGTCAGCATGTAACAAAAGGCACAAACCCACTCACCTTTCATGCAACAAAACCTATTTTTTTTAATGAAAAATGCTCTTCAACAGTGACACAATTACAGCAAAGGGTATTAGACAAAAAAGAAACTGTGATTTAAATTAATCCAAAATGTTTGTAAAATAGTGAAAAAGGATAAAGATTAGTATGAACGTTTTTAATCATTTAAAATACATAATAAAAAATGTGTAGAACCCTCATTGTTTACCTGACCTAGAATGCATGTTTTCACAGATCCTAATATTGAGCTAAAAACAGACACAATTTATATACTTCATTACAATTTTTGAAGAACCATGTCGCTTGTTAGTTTCTTTCAGAATTTTTTTCATGAACTATTATTTTCCTTTTGCTGTTTCACTTAGTACAACATATAATTCTAAGAAAAATAGATTAAAATTGGGGGAAAAATGAAAACAAAAATCATGAGCGATCATGTGTGAGATATAGCTTTGTCTTGGGACATCTTTCTTCTCCCAATTCTTACTACAATCCATTGAGGTGAAAAGGCAGATCCTTTTTGTACGTTAATAGTTTTCAGCTGCTATTTAACGCTGCCAGTGGGATGTTTAAATGAGAGGGCACTCTAGAGGACAGCCCTGATTCTCTTCCAAAAGGGCCCACCCCTCACTAAAGTTAAATGACCTTACATGCCAAGAATGGAAAGGCTGTGGACACTCTAGAAAAAAAAAAAATGTTCATTTTGGAATAGTCTCAAGTTCCCTCAAATTGAACCAGTAATGAAAATTCAGCACTATGCCATGTGTTATCCCCTTACACATTGTTATATGAATGAAGAATTATTACAGAGAAAGCATCTTTACTTTTACTGCTATTGCCATATGCCTTCAGTGAGTAAATATATCTTTCATTATATTACTGTATATTGGAATTTGAAGATGTGGTTATAAAAAAACAAAACCATAATTTGTCTTGAAAGTACATAACAATCATGTTAAACAACTTTTTTTCCCTAGAAATAATATATTTGTATTATCTATTGTAATCATTTTACATTTAACATGAATTGAACAGGCATTCTCCTTCAGATGAACTTTCTGGTGACAAACTTTGAAAATGACAGATTAAAGCTGATTTGGGTTGTCAAAATATGGGATAGCTATCTGCTCAAAACATGCATAAAATTTTACAGATGGTGGACTACTGGTTTACATGGCAGCTATGCTAGTATACCCACTACCAGTTAAATTAATAGTGTCACAATCTATCTTCTATGACAGGTGTAAATGACTTTTATCACATCAATAGCTAGTTTACAATCATGTCCCGTCAGTATTTAAGATTTTCAATTGATTTTGTGTTTTGTGAAAAATAGCAGACATATAATTCCCATATTTTGTTGTAGGATAAGTTTTAAAATAAACCAAACATTTACAGACTTGAGAAGAATCTATTAAAAATAGAAAACCTAGTCAATTATCAAATTATCTGCTAATTACTCCACATGACCACAGGGATTCCAAGTTTACAAATTTCATCTTACACAGATTAGCATTGAAAGTGAACATTTAAGGAAGATTCTGATATGTAAATGAAGCCATGTAAAAAAAATATCTTCCTGAAATAGCTGCTATTATAATGTGGACAGTTCAATGATTCGGAAGGTTTTCTAGGATGAATATTAAATTAATTGAACAACTTCTCATGGCTGAACTAGTCTTTAGTAAATGTTACTGATTTCATGATCACCATCAATATCACCATTATTATTCATAATAGTACCTTAAATTTGTATAGCACTTTACACTCTGAAAACCACTTTTACATGTAAAGTAATCCCTCTCCAATTTTAGTTCCTATTATGTGAATTTCAAATACATGCAAATTTATTTCTATATATTTTTTTGCAACTGCTAGAATATCAGTTCCACTCACTTCTATTGAACATCATTTTGAAAAAAGAAACTGGGTATTGGGAACCTCTAAAGGAAGTTAAAGTAGGCTGTCTAGAAATAGAGATTCTTACAATATGATATTTGAAAAGATAAAGAAAGAAAAGGAAAGGCGTTTCAAATCAGAAAACCACATCAGATCAGAAAAGAAATGCAGGGAAGTAAGAGGGCTGGTGACCAGTTCTTTGGTAGGTAGTTATTTTGAATGAGATTACTAAGAATTTTTAACCCAAGCTATGAGGGAGGCAGTTTGTGAAATACTCAGTAATATTTAAGAGGTCATATAAAGTAATGCGAACAGTGTCTGCGCTTTCACGTCCACTTTCAGACATGGGAGGTGAAAATCAACAAACTGAAATAATAAAAATTACAAATATATTACATGTTTGTTGGACAGCACAGATAAAAATAGAAAAGCTACTGTGTGTACATTATGTGAAAAATAAAAAAATATATAAGCATCTCCTTTAAACTGCAGAAGAAGGAACCTGAAAAGTTTACATCAAGTATAAGATAATAAATGTAAATGGTATGGTACCCATTATTACTACTTTAAAATGTGTAAGATGCCATTAATATATTTATATTGATATCTTAATTTGATGTTCTAGCTTTATTTTTGCTTCTGTAAAAAAATTTATTATAACTCCAAACCTCAGTCCACAGCCCTACATTATTTTCCATTTCAATCGTAAATTTAAAACTAAGAGAAGATTTTTAGAATTCACAAATATCTTTCAGTATAAAATTTAGTTTTTCATATTTCATATGGTTTTCAAATTACAAATGGAAAGAAGCTACAATTGAAAAAAAGAGAGAAAGTAAAAGTAGGGAGCTTACATACAATTTGATCTCCAGTGTTTAGGAATTTGCACATTCTCAACAATAGTGCTGTGGTAGATTCTTCTATATGATTGACCCCAGATGAATCACACCTCTGGATATTCACACCTTTGTGTGGGCCCCTCACATTGAGGCTTGGTTTGGTCATGGTGACTTTCTTTGGCCAATGGGACAATAGTAAGCATGAAGCAAGCAGGAACTTGTTAAAACACTTACACATTGGAGGTTTGCTGCTTGGAACATGTGTTCTTGGAATCCAGAACCGCCATTTTTTGAGGTATGCCATGTAGGACATATGGAGTGGCTACATGTAAGAGGACCTAGAAATTGAGTCAACATTCATAGCCAACGACCAACACATATTGCCTCATTCAAGTTGTCCCACTATGCCTCAGTCTTACATGTGATCCCATCTGAAGATCCTGACATTGTGGAACTCAATTGTGAGCAAATGAAATAAAATAAAACTGTTTTAAGTCAGTGAGCTCTAAAGTGGTTTGTCAGGCAGCCATAGAGTCTTTTAACAGTGCTTGGTAAGTTTTGAAATGTAGATAATGATAAAACAAAATATCAGTAATTATAGAGGCTGTGTAATCATAAAAATCCTAAAATGGCCTCCAATTATAAAATAGCATTCTTTAATATTGTTTGCACTTATAATACTATTTTTGCAAAAGCATCGTTTCAGTTTAGTTTAAAAACAATAAACCATGTCTTACTCCAAATAGTATAAATGCTATGCATTACTTTATTTTCTTAATTTAAACAAAATTAAATTAATTTAACTTTAATTAGAATAAGACATTTTAATAATTCTAATGCTGGGAAGCTCTATTTCTTGTCAAGAAATACTTTTCTTCAAGAAAACAAGAGATTTAAATATATTGTTTTAGTGTGAAGAACATTTGAAAAAAATGAATAATATTTCAAATAATCCCATTAAACTTTTAGATGTAAAAATTTGTTTTCTATTTGCAAAACAAATGTATTTATTTAAGTTGTATTTAAGTTTACTGACAGTTACTGAATTAAGTTTTTGGTAACTTACGTTGTCAAAGAAATACTAACATCATATATGATTCAAGTTCATCATTCCTGAATGATTATCAAACAAAAGAAACTATACATTTGATCAAATTTCTGTTACTATATGAATTGTAAAATTAGTGTTAAGTTCTTCTATAACAGGGGGTGGGGTAATTTGATCTTAAATCATCGTAAGGCAACTAATATATTTTGACATGCATACAAAGAAAATAAAGCCATATATTGCTCTGTTTACATTACCATATATTTTTTATGATACAGAAAGTAAAAATGGGTGGAGTATGAATATATACTTTTTTTTTTTTTGCATGAGGCAAGATCAGAGAAGGCTTAAGAAATAAAAGAAAATATGTAGGATTTACGGCTGCTTTTATAAGGTCCTGAATGTATAAGAATGATACAGAATTTAATTGTGGATAGAATAAAGAGTAAATTTTCATACATCTCCCTCTTACACCCCCCAAAAAGTTGGGAATTTGTCATCTTTATTTCTCATTCATTTACATTTGTTTTATGTTATTTATAATGCTTTAGGGAAAGCTGTGACTTTTGACAGTTGAAAATGAACCAAGAGAGAGAGGGAAAAGACTGCTGAATTTAGAAATATGAATGTAATCCAACATAAACAGAAATAGCATTCAAATTCATACAATTTCACAGTAAAATTTTGCACATTGGAGGTACTACCCTATCAATGAACATCTATATTCATCAGGACTAGGCTCACTACAGGTAAAAGGAGGACTTCATTAGTAATCTCATCATTTGAAATTAAAATCAATTCACAAATAATGCAGATCATTTTCTTAAGAAGCTAAATAAGTTGCTACCTTACAGCAAGAGGTTTTCAACAACACTTTACAAATATTTACTGGAACTGAGAAGTCAGTGACACTATGCATGAATCATTGATACTCTGTAGGCATCACAATAATATGAGGGCAATATAGGAAGTGAGAACATGTCAACGCAGTCACTTCGGTTTCCTTCAACATTACCCACTACCCTGGTATAATCAATGATGGGTGATCCACAATCATCATTAAAACTGAAAAACTCATAAGGCAAACTCAATCAAGTCAGTTTACATGATTTGAACCAGCTTCTATATCTTATTCTTAAAAAAACTGTTCCCAATCCATTTGGTTCAATTTTTTTCATGTGATGATATAGTACTTATAAATATATACTGGATTAATGTTGACTCTAAGTTCTGAGTTGTCAAATGAATATGTTCAACTGTATGTAATTTTTTCCTATTCTTTTTTGTTACTTGTCCTTGATATTTTTAGTAATAGTCATGGCACATAGCCTTTTAAAGAATTAAAACTAATCAAAGATGTTTAATATCTTTCTTGCTCATCAAATTTGAGGAAATAAGTTAGTATATACAAGCTACTTATATAATGAGTGCTATGTCTTTAAGATTTTATTCTGAATCAGTACCGATCATAACATAAAGGTCAATTTTGTTATGTTTTCTTACATGATTCTGTACAAAATTTAATACATTTATAATTACAAATATGAAGGTAAACATAAATATATATGTACATATACATATATTTATATATGTACAGAGCAACTTAGATTTCCGTGTTTGTAAGTTAATTCTTGGGAATACTAGGAATCTCATGGTTTATGCACTAAAGACAATGATAAAGTGTCAAACAAAAATAAAAAAAAAGAAAGAGGAGGGGTAAGAGACACAGTCCAGTGGGAAACAAGCAGGGTCTAGAAGCTATGTGTTAATTCAACATTGGGGGAGGGGGTCAGCAAGTAAAGGCATGGAGACATTGGAAGTAGTGAAACTTTGCCTCTGGGGTAAGAGAGGAGGAGAAACAGCCATAAAAATTTAAAGGGTGCTAGAAATTTACTCCTGCCAAAGGGAATCTGTAGAAGGATTTATTGGATTCTCTGCATGAGAAATTTAAAGTTCAAATAAAGCATCTCTGGACTTATTGACTGATGCACTAAATGAATAGGAAATGTTTTTGTATTTTCTCTATGACAGACAAATGCCTTATCTATATAAGAACAAACACAAATCTGTACATATAATACAATGACATATTTACAACACATACAAATACAGAATTCTTTTAATTTAAACTCACCACATTAGATATAATTTCTACAGGAATATTTATGGTAGATGACTCATTAATACTATTTAAGAAACATAATATATGTTTTATTTTGTAGAATATACACATATATTACTAAATAAAATATTACTATTTTATGTAGTAGAATATTCTAATATTTTTTAAACAATTACCTCAATTTTAACATAAACTATCATATAACATAATGCTTGTTGAATTAAAACTTGGACCAAGTAAGGAAGGAAGACATTACTCAACACTATTGCAATAGGCGAGATAGGCCAGAATGGTCTGTACTCAATTCCACTGAAACAAAGAGAAAACCTAGAATGGTGTTGGATCATAGACCCTTTGTTTTTTCATGTTGGCCTTACCCAAAGGAAAAGTAAACTTTCTCATGTCTTCATGACAGGAGGTAGTTTTACAACTTGGAGCAAAGTGTCTCACTGAAATTAAGGTAGTAGAGGTGAAATCTTCCATAGAAACTGAAAACTAGGGGTGTTATCGTCCTTGATCAGATATTTCAAAGGAATGGTTCCCAAATCTTTGAGAAATACATTCCTGGATTCTAAAACTGGCAAAAGCTTTTTTAAAAAGATTTACACGTCAAAAAGGCAAAGAAATAATTTATAATTACAAATTTTCTAAAGTAAATGATCTAAGCAAAGGAGAGGGGGTTAGGGACCTACAATCCATAAGAAGCTTATGTAAAGTTTAGGTAAGCTGAAGGGAATGTTAGGGACATCCTGGTCTTGTTACAAAAGCATTTTATTTAATTTTTAAATGCTAATTTGATATGCATATCTTTTACTCTTTACTTTTACTTCTATATTGATCCTTGCGTTACTTCTTAATATTCGAATATATAAAGGAATTTTAAAATTATAACTGAAAACATAATCTCTTCTCAATCTATATGTCTATAATGTCTGAATGAATCATATGTTCCATGAATCTACTATCCTGAGAGGATTTTAATGGTCCAATCACTTTCTACTCAAGTTGTGTTGAAAACAAAACAAAACAAAACAAAACAAAACAAAACAAAAACAAATAAATGCTGGTTCCTAAACACTTGGAAGACTTGGAAGAAATGTAATTTTTTTATTGTGGTTTCTGTTTCTCAAAAGTCCTACCAATGTACTTTGAGAAATAATTTAATTTTGAATATATTATTATAAGTGAAACTGATAGTAAAGCCTTTTAATAACATAATGCTAAACATTTTTTTCTTTCTATTTTAAAGTTTCTGTTTAGACATAACATAATTATAATATTAAAAGTCACCTCATAGAAAAATTTTAAACTCTTTCAAACTTAAGTTTGAATCAAAAGTAAGTTGAAACTTTATGATTGTAAAAGTTACTGTCAATTATAAAATGCATTATACTATATGATAGCCAAATTCAAGTTCTTCAGTAGGATCTGTTCTTCTCCTGGTTACTCATATTTAAGAAAGGAAGGTAGCAGGATATCTATCTAAGAATACCTGCGATATCTGAGTGAAGTATGGGAACGGAGTCATGAGCTCAGTCTCCACTGGCCACCAAAGCACCTTTGCTAGGAAAACATTTCTCCCTCAGGTTCTTTTGAAAGCTCCTATGGAAGCCAAAAACCTAAGAATAGAATTACCATATGACCCAGCAATCCCTCTTCTGGGTATCTACCCCCAAAATCTGAAAATATTTCTGTGTGTGTGTGTCTGTGTGTGTATGTGTGCTCAAATGTTCAAATGCAGCTTTATTTATGATGGCCAAGACAGAAACAACCAAAGTGTCCTTTGATAAATGATTGGATAAAGAAGATGTGGTATATATACAGAATGGAATACTATTCTGCCATAGGAAAGATGAAATAGTGCCATCTGCGACAACATGGATGGATCTTGATACTATCATACTAAGTGAAATAAATCAGAGAGAAAAAGTCGAGAACTGTATGATTTCACTGATATGTAGGATATAAAACTGAAAGCAAAAAAGGGACAAGACAAACAAATAAAGAAACAAAAATTCATAGATACAGACAATAGTTTAGTGGTTATCAGAGGGTAAGGGGGGAGGTGTGTGGTAGATGAGGGTAAACGGGATCAAATATATGGTGATGGAAGAACCGATTCTGGGTGATAAACACAGAATGTGATATATAGATGACGTATTACAGAATTGTACATTTGAAACCTATGTAACTTTACTAACCTTTTTTGTCACCCCAATAAGCTTTAATTTAAAAAAATGTATAAATACAAAAGACAAAAAAGAAAATCACTACATATGACGAGAGATGTTACTAAGATTGTGTTATGCATATAACATTTTGCACAAATGAGGTGAAAGACTGAGAAACAGTATTCTAAAACAGTACATGGTACATAACATAGTAGGACTTCAACAGTCACTTGAAGAATGGATATATACCCTCATTTGACATTGAAGAAAATTAATATTAAGTAAAAATTGCTGATCTTGGGCAGGCCCGGTGGCTCAGGAGGTTGGAGCTCCGTGATCCTAACTCCGAAGGCTGCCGGTTCTATTCCCACATGGGCCAGTGGGCTCTCAACCACAAGGTTGCCAGTTCAACTCCTCGACTCCTGCAAGGGATGGTGGGCACCACCCCCTGCAACTAAGATTGAACACGGCACCTTGAGCTGAGCTGCCACTGAGCTCCCGGATGGCTCAGTTGGTTGGAGCACGTCCTCTCAACCACAAGGTTGCCGGTTCAACATCCAGCAAGGGATGGTGGGCTGCGCCCCCTGCAGCTAGCAATGACAACTGGACCTGGAGCTGAGCTGTGCCCTCCACAACTAAGACTGAAAAGACAACAACTTGACTTGGAAAAAAGTCCTGGAAGTACACACTGTTCCCCAATAAAGTGCTGTTCCCCTTCCCCAATAAAATCTATAAAAAAAAAATTGCTGATCTTATCTCTAATTCAATAAATATATTTTTAACATCTACTAAGTTCCTGGCTTTCTTATTCATGATACAAAAGTCTTTCAATTTATCAGAAAGGTTAACTTGAGGAGATGAAGTCAGCATTCATACCACTCTTTAAGAAAGCTATAACGCTGCCTCCCTACACTGTATAATGGGATGAATTGAAAGTGATCTGTTTTTCTTGGGAGAGCAAAGTGGGAGTCAGATTCTGTTGGAAGCTGCTGATACCACCTATTATGAATGGTTCAGAGTTCTTCTGAGTTTATATGACAGCCTATATTTTATAAATTTGGTTAGAATTAGTGAACTACCCCATAGTAAAATAATGTTGAGTTGTTATTTTCAAGAAATAGAGTCAAAGTCACATTAACAGAAGAGATGTGCCTTCTTCATGAGACCAGACTAAGTTGACTACCATGGTATAAAGGTTCTGGCTTTTAAGTATATTTTGCAAAAATTTACCAGAACTCCTTTTTTTTTTTCTGTGTCTTACCTTTTATTCTGTTTATTCTGTGTCTTACCCCTGATAGCATAAGAGCTCATTAAAACGAGTAGGAAAAGTTGCAATTGAAGCCTATGGCAGCAGAGATCACAAGAGAGACAGGCATGTTTCTGATGCACGGAGGCACTGACTAAACCAAAAACTGGAGGTTAAAAAGGGTCTTCAAGGAGAATGGTGTGTGTGTGTTGGGGAGGGGGGATTCAGAGTAGAGGAGTGTGGAGATTTGAGAAGAACTGATGAAGATCTGGAGTGCAGAAACTGCATCTGGAATGCCTAATGTTATGACCCCTCTCTCCTTTTTGATATAAGGGAGTGAATCAGATGATGAGACAAATCCAGATCTTCTATTTTTTGTCACTCTGTTATATACACATATGCCTATCAGGGTCAATCTGAGCTTGGTTTGAATAAAAAGATAGTTGAGAAACAAAACAGATGGTAGCCACTTCCTGGCCACTCTGAGTGGCACCCCTTCTCCAATAGACATCTCAGTAAGGGCATTATATCAAATCCATAAAGGAGAATCTTCACACTTGCTAGCAGTGTCTTCTAGAAAGTCCAAGAATAAAGGAACCACTGTGCTACCAACAGCAAGAGAAAGATGAAGAAGGAGGAGTTAGCAAGGTGTTTTTGAGTGAATGGTGTTTCTGGTAATAGATGTCTAACTGGCCCTGGTGACATTTCACTCTTTTCCCTTGTTGTTCCTACATTTCAGATGTGCCCCCCCACCTTTCTTCTCATACTGGAACATAATCCCTAGTCTCTGCTAGCTGTTGATATGATTTAGACAAAGGATTAAAAATGAATGATCTGCAGTTCTGGACTTCCTGATGGTCATTTATATTCCCAGAAGAGCATGTTCACACTAAAGGATTAAATTGTAAATTGAAGGTAATTGTAAGCAAGAAATGTTTGCTCTTCTTCCTCCGATCCCTCTTCCCTGTCCGTAGCACCCCACCTCTTAATTCACAAACTAGCCCAATTAAGATTAAGGGGATTAAGATTCTTATTAGCAGCTCCTCACTACAGACCACTCACCGATACTTCCCCATGTACCATGTATCTCAACATAAGGGATATGGAATTTTGTTATGGAAATTATATAGATGGAGAGAATTTCTTGCAGAGTTATTCAGAATTGTGTAATATCAAAGATAACATAAAATTATTTTTAAATGCATGCATGTGGAATGCCTTTGTGTAATTTGAAGTAAGAAGTAAAAATAAAATATGAGAAAATAAACAAATATATCCTTTCAATAGTTCAAAAGGACACTAGCCAAGGTAGGAATTGAGTGATTAAGAAATTCTTCCCTGCAATGTGTTCCCTAAGTGTATATGAAACACTTAGGCAATTATAAAACATTATTACTAACTTTATCATTATCTCATCTTTTAATCTTACCAAATCTAAAGTCTTATTTTTTTAATTTTCACTTTGATCCCACAATCCAGTTCTTCTTATCTCCACTACGCACTCCATATCAACTACTCTTAGTCATTTATCTTTAACCTGAGGGATATCTGAAGTGACCTTTAAGAAGCAGGTGCATACTTGGACCAATTGTGAAATGAAACAGCTTTTTAAGAAAATTAGTAAAAATTAGATGTAATTAGTGAAAATTAGATGTATTTTTAATCAATGACTATATAATGTTTACATATTTTCTAGAATTCTATTTAGTACTCTATCATCAAGGTCATAAACATTTAAAAGTATATAGATATATAGCAATTTTACTAGTGACTTTTTTTTGTAATTCAAAAATCAACTTGATTCAGGATTTTGGAAATATATCAATTTTCTTTAGACAGAATAGTTTAAGAATGTCTTTTATTTTATTTGTTAATTGACAATATGTACTAGTCATTATAATACAAATAATACATAACACATTGAGTACTTATGACGTCTCTTGAGCTTACATGTATTAAATAGTTTAATTCTTAAAACCATCCTAAGAGTCAGTACTACTCTTCTGCTTGTGTTGCATGTGAGGAAACAAGGGCCCAAGAGATTAATTTAAATTTCCCAAGTTCCCACAGCCAGCTAGTGGAGAGATGGGATTCCTAACTCAGGCATTGTGGCTTCAAAGCCCAGGCTTTTAAGAGATACAATATTTTACCTCTCATATCTCACAGGCAATGACTGCATGGTGGGAGAAACATGACTGTATTTATAAGAAAAGGTATATAAACCAAAAACAACAAAAGAACAAGACAAACAAATGAGACTCAAGAACTCAAAGACACAGACAATAGTTTAGTGGTTACCAGAGGGTTAAGGGGGTGGGGGCAGGGAGATGATGGTAAGGGGGGTCAAATATATGGTGATGGAAGGAGAACTGACCCTGGGTGGTGAACACACAATGGGATTTATAGATGATGTAATACAGAATTGTACACCTGAAATCTATGTAATTTCACTAAGAATTGTCATCCCAATAAATTAAAAAATAAGGTAAGAGGCTTTGCAAGATAATGTATTTCAAATAGAGAAAGGTAGCATAGTAATGGAAGCAAAGAATGTTAAAGAAAGTTGAGTCAAATAGATAGATGTAGATATTTCTCAAAAAATGTTTGGTTCCTGATCCAAAAGATAATTCAAAAGAGTATCATATAGTCAAGCCTGTATATTTTGCAATGAGTTCAGACTAATGTATATAGGACTATTTTGAAAGGCGGATTATACAGAGGTGCCAAAAATGTATACATGTTTTAAGAAAGAAAAATACTATGAATATTTTAATACTCAATATATACCAATAACAAAAAATGAATACAAGTCACGTTTGACTTCTGCAATTACAAGAGGCGCTCAAAGTGGTTACCATCAGTGTTCAGACACTTCTGATTACAGTGAAGTACTGCTTGAGCAACACTGACCAAACTGTCCACTTGTATACATTTTTGGGGACCCCTGGTAGATTGGTGAAAGTACTAGACCTATAATTCATTTCTGCATCAAGGAATAGAACTCTATAAAGGAAAGTTGGGATAGATCATATATAAGGTCTCTATTCAAATCTAAACATTCTATGCTTTCATAATAAGGGAAAAGAAAAGAAAAGAAAATTTACAATACAGCTGTTTAACAAATAAATTTATGTTCTTGAAATTGTATGGTTTGATAATCTTTTTCTAAGTAATTCTTTAATGATAATGAAGTATGTAAAACATTTGCCATCTAAATTTAAAGGCAAAAGAAGAATAATTCTAATAAGGTTTTAAGAGAATATAATTAATGACCAGATAGTTATTGAATATTTATTATGTTCAAAACACTGTATCTGATGCTGGGAAATATACAAAATGATTCTGAATTATGGTCCCTATGTTTTCAGGATTTTAAATTTCAAATGGAGATAGTACACTAACATGCATGAAATATTAGCAAATAATTGTTTAATAATTGTTTAACAGTTAGGCTTCCTTTATTTGCAAGTGACAGAAAAGTCAATTCAAAGTAGCTCAAACAATAGAAATGCCTTATGAACATTAGAAAAAGTCATGAGTTAAGGCAGCTCCTTGGTCGATTAACTCAGCTGTTCAATGATGGTAATAGAGACCTGTATTCCTTCTGTCTATCAGATTAACCATTTTAATGAGTGGGTCAGGAAATGTTGGTACACTTAGAAAAAATTGGAACTAGTCTGAAAATTGGATAGCAGTGATGTATTGATGTCTATTTCCTGATTTCAATAGCTGCATTGTGTTTATGTAGAAGAATGTCCTTGTTTTTAGAGAATATGAACTGTGATAAAAGAAAAAATACAGGAAATGTTTAAATTAAAAAAAATTATTACACTCGGAAATCAGTTGCATTTGTATATACCAATGATAAAATAGCAGAAGGAGAAATTAAAAAAACAATTCCATTTACAATTGCTCCAAAGACTATAAAATATCTGGGAATAAATCTAACCAAAGATGTAAAGGATCTGTACTCAGAAAATTATACAACACTGAAGAAAGAAATGAAAGAAGACATAAATAGATGGAAACACATTCCATGTTCATGGATAGGAAGAATTAATATAGTTAAAATGTCCATACTGCCTAAGGCAATATACATATTCAACGCAATTCCTATCAAACTACCAACGACGTTTTTCACAGAAATAGAACATATAATCCTAAAATTTATATGGGACCATAAAAGACCCCGGATAGCCTCAACAATCTTGAGAAATAAGAACAAAGTGGGAGGTATAACGATACCTGATTTCAAACTATACTACAAGGCTACAGTAATCAAAACAACATGGTACTGGCATAAAAATAGATACATAGATCAATGGAACAGAATAGAGAGTCCAGACGTAAATCCATGCCTATATGCCCATCTAATCTACGACAATGGAAGCAAGAATGTACGATGGGGTAAAGATAGTCTGTTCAATAAGTGGTGTTGGGAAACCTGGACAGACACATGCAAGAAAATGAAGCTGGACCACCTCCTTACACCATATACAAAAACAAATTCAAAATGGCTTAAAGACTTAAATGTAAGATCTGAAACCATAAAATATCTAGAAGAAAATATAGGAAGAAACTTCATGGACATTACCCGGAGTAAGATTTTCACTGATATATCCCCTCGCGCGAGCGAAGTAAGAGAAAAAATAAACATGTGGGATTACATCAAACTAAAAAGTTTTTTCACAGCAAAGGAAACCATCAATAAAACAAAAAGGGATCCTACTCTATGGGAAAAGATATTTGCCAATGATATATCTGATAAGGGATTAATATCACAAATCTATAAAAAACTTACTCAACTCAACTCCAAAAAAACAAACAACCCAATTGAAAAATGGGCAGAGGACTTGGGGAGACATTTCTCTAAAAAGGACATACAGAAGGCAAGAAGACATATGAAGAAATGCTCAACCTCACTAACCATCAGAGAAATGCAAATAAAAACCACAATGAGATACCACCTCACTCCAGTCAAAATGGCTATTATCAATAAATCAACAAACAACAAATGCTGGCGCGGATGTGGAGAAAAGGGAACGCTAGTGCACTGTTGGTGGGACTGCAGATTAGTGCAGCCACTATGGAAAACAGTATGGAGGTATCTCAGGAATCTGAAAATGGAACTACCCTATGATCCAGTAATTCCACTCCTAGGCATCTACCCGGAGAAATCCAAAACTCCAATTCAAAAATCTGTATGCACTCCTATGTTTATTGCAGCACTTTACACAATAGCCAAGATATGGAAACAACCAAAATGCCCATCGGTAGATGACTGGATTAAGAAGCTGTGGTACATTTATACAATGGAGTATTACGCAGCCATAAAGAAGAAAGAAATCTTATCATTTGCAGCAACATGGATGGATCTAGAGAACATTATGTTAAGTGAAATAAGTCAGAAAGAGAAAGACAAGTACCATATGATCTCACTTATATATGGAATCTAAAGAAAAGACTATGTGAATGAACTAATCAGAGTCAGTTTTGGGGACGCAGAGAAAAAACCGAGAGTGGTTAGATGGGTGTGTGGGAGGGGGTTGGGGATAAGGGGAAAGGTGAAGGGATTTGGAAGCAGCTGGTAACCACAAGATGGCCTCAGGGTTTTTCTTTTGAAAATTAATTTGGGGAAGGTATTCTATAATGTTGTAAAGATTTTGTTGGGTATCCGATGGACATGCGTCCTATTTGGGAGACCACCTCAGGGATACTGTGGATACCTGATCATGGCATTGTACATCAGAAGCTAAACATTAATGAATGCCAACTATAATTTTATATATATAATGTGATGGTTCAGTGTGAGGTCGGAGGGATAGTGGATGGGGGGAGGGGGGTTCACAGTATGAGGGATATAAATGATGAACGTCTAAGTATTACCTTGTTTTGTACACCTGAAACTAATAAATAAATTAATTAATTAAAAAAAAAAAAGTCATCCAACAAAGTCACAAATAAAAAGGATTTCATGGGAATTGGTAGAAAGGGGAAATAGAGGGAAAATGAAGGTGCTATGTGAGGATATTGGATGATGCGAATAGGAAGGTAATTATTAGAGGGAATAGCAGAGGAAAATAAATGGTTTATTCTGTTCCAAAAGAATTTGGAATTTATCCCCTAATGTGTTTCTTGTCATGAATATAATTCCCTATCTATCAAAAATATATCTCCTCATTTCAATTTTAAATAAATGATTTTAATACTTTTTGATGTGTTAAGTTGAAGTTGTACAAGGTTTATAAAATTTTCAAACAGGAAAAAAAAAAAAAAAAATTATTACAGTAAAAGACACATTGCTATTAATCACCCTCAAAATACCCCCTCTCACTTTGAACACACTTGTTCCTTTGTTCTTGCGACTTTCTGAAGCAATTCTGGAAGTCTTCTTTCATGAGCGTCTTTAGTTGGACTGTCTTGGCTGCCTCAATGTCCTGAATCAATTCAAAACATTTTCCTTTCATAGTAATTTTGATTTTGGGGAAAAGCTAGAAGTCACATGATCCATATCCTATGAATAAGGTGGATGAGGACCCACCGTAATATTTATATTTGACAGAAATTGCCATACGAGAGGCATGTGTGATGTGGAGCTTTGTCATGATGGAGGATGAACTAAAGACACTGACAGAAGAGGACTTCCAGAACTGCTTCAGAAAGTGGCAAGAAGGATGGGATAAGTGTGTTTGAAGTGAGGGGCAGTATTTTGAGAGGGATTAATGGCAATGTGTCTTTCATTGTAATAAATATTTTTAATTTAGACATTCACCGTATTTTTTGATCATGCCTCATACATGTTAAGTATAAGGGGTCATGAGACATCAAGTTGGCAACTTAGTCTCAAATAGTTTAGGAAAAATATATTCTTCATACTCTTCTTGAAACTTTTTTATACATTTTCTATTATTTCAAAATATAAAAATGTTTAATACAAAAAATATGAACAGAAGTGTAGGCATTCTCAACAAAGGAACAATATGACATAAAGCTTGGAACTATGAGATATATTTGTTATCTTCAGTCAATTACCTAATGTTAAGTGAGTACCTACTGGTTTCAAGCACTGTATCAGAACTGGGGACACAAGAGTGAAAAAGAGAAATAGTGCCTTTGCCCTCTTGGAGCTTAGAGGCTAGTGGACTATTGTTGAGCAAACAGGAAATTAGGCTATGATAACGTGATACAAGAAATGCTGTATGTTATCAGTGCACATATGTAGGACCTCAGATACCTATTTTATAAGGTAGGCATCCTATAAAATTAATATATAAGCAAAACTCAATGTTTGAGTAAGAGTTACCCAGCAAGGTATCTGTGAGTGAGGGTGTGCTTGAGGTAAGTGATCTACATGGAGATAAGAGTCTAAAGGAATGTATGGAAATGGAAGATAAGGCAAGCATGTTTAACAAACTGAAAATACTTGATTACCACAGTTTTGAGCCATTAATTTTCCTCACATTAAAAATGGTGGTGAAACTGTTTTCGTGTAAAATATTACTAAATGAATAATGTAAGTTTTCAACATTGATGCCAGTCTTGCTAGAGCCTGCATGATGGTTTGTGGATCAGTAAGCACAGTCCAGACAATACAGTGCTTTATAAGCCCCGTTAAGGATAGGACTTTATCCTGAAAGCTACAGGAAGTCATGTAAGAATTTTCAATAAAGAAATGATTGTTTTAATCAACATAGGCTACATCATGAGAAATGCTGCAGCAATCTAAACAAAAAAATGAGAGTGGTCTAGACTCAGGAAGAGGAGAAAAGTGTATGGATTCAAAAAATAATGAGGACTTCAGAAATAATCAGAAGTTTGAATGAAGGAAGTAGCAGTTTCAGGTTTAAGCAACTTAGTGAATTGTGATGCTCTTCCTTGTGATTGCAAGCACAGGAAGAAAACATGCTTGTGTGTGGAGATGATGAATTACACTGTGGATAAGGTGAATTGTTCTTGTTTATGGGGCATCTAAGTACTGATACCCAAGAGGCCACTGGATACATAGGGGACTAGAACTCCAAAGCATCACTTGAGTTGAATAAAAGAATTGAAAGTTTTTGGCATATATCTGTCCCAGTTTGCATAGAGTGTACATATTGCAGAGGAGAATGAAATTTGCTAGAATAGGTAAGTAAAATTGGGCAAGCTTATAGAAGGGTCTGCATGTTTAGTTTGTACTCAATTTGATGAGCAGAAGTGGCAGAGGTGGGATGTAGTAGCATAGAAATAAATAATCTAGAAGTTGCAAAACAGATTAGGTGATTGTTCTGTAAATGGGCACAACAATTTTGGCCTGCTAACTCAAAAATGGCGTTGTTACTGGAACTCAGTGCATTTCATAAGGCATGCAACCTCCAAGAGTTTAACAAATGAGACTGTGCATGAAGGTATGCAATGAGCAGAGCCACTTATGAGACCAGGGTCATTCCACTAGGTGTGATCGTCCCTTGCTTGATCCTACGTGCATCATATTATTTTCTATGCCATGGGAGCTGGTGGGAGATTTTAATTATATACTCCAAATCAGGGACTTCCCTGAAATGCCCATGGGTATTAAAAATATAAGAGTCATAGTTTATACATCAGTCTCATGTGTCCAAAGTGAATGCATAGACTATTCTGAAGCAAAACTATCAGTTCATTATCATTTCAGACTTGAGAGCTGGAACATCTCTGGTTCAATGCATCTGCATTGCTGGCTGATAGAAGGGACAGAGAAGGGGTGTGTGGTGCTGGAGGACAGACTAGACATCTACCTTCTGAAGAGGCTCCTCATGTTTGGAGAAAGTTGGAAACAAATGGATACTTTTTTCTTCTTTGCTTTCATAGGATGTCTGTTTTCTGATGTATAAAGGATTTCTTTGTAATAAGAAATTTTAGACAGAAATCAGAACACTTTTTTTTCTTTGCTTATGCCATGTTGATCTAGGTATAATCTTATAGAAGACACTTTTGTCTCTAAAATTTCCCATTCCCATTTTTAAAGCAGGAATACTATTGTGTACCTCTCACATAGATACTGTAAGTTTTCATAAAATATTCATGATACTGTACAAATATATATTACTAAGAAATGTGAGCAATATAAATTATCTTAAGTCTTTTTTTGTTTTTTTTACTGAAATCTATATTTCCTTATGTTTAATTTTAAATTAAGCATGACTTTTACAAATTTAAAGGGCATGTTTAATATTTCCTTTATAAAAAAATATTGGAAGAAATTCAAAACCACCCCTCAGATTCTGTATTCAGTTTGGAAGCATATTCTATAAAAGAAATATATTCTACACTCCCAAAGAGAATTCCAAAAGAATGAGTAAACCAGTCATGCTGATCCTACCTTTTATACCAACAACAAGGGGAATAAACCTTCATACTTTCAACCAGTTTTGAATATAGGCAAGCAGCTAGGACCTAGAATCTTCTTTCATCACCTCAGGGTGTGACATAATTATTCAGGAAAAATCAAATTGACTTTAAAACTTTGAAAAGATACATCTACAAAGAAGAGAAACTAAAATGCAAACCTGTATATTACAGTTTTCTACTTGAGCAGGCCAAATAATTCACCCTGGTTGCAGGAATATCCCCTGTGCTTCAGGGGTGGAGTTTGGTTTCTGTGAAAAAAGCCAAAGTTAAGTGACAGCAACTAGTAAGAGTTTCATTATCCCTTTTATTTACTTTTTTTTTTCATTCATAGGAACACTACAAAATAAATTGATACTTTATCTATATCTAGATTTTCTATATCTCTCTATATAGAGAGAATCTTCATAAAATAAAAAAATATTCTTATGTCTGATACAATTTCAAAACAAATTTTAAAAAATTATTAATTTATTTAAACTTTTTTTATTTAATCCATAATTCAAATAACACATGTGAAATAATGTGATCTGAAGAAAACTGTGGTTCTTACAGTGGCTTGCATGAAAAGAATGACTATCGGAAAACAAGTGCCCTCATTTTTACATTTAGCTTCACAAACTTTGAGTGTGCCAGTAACAGTCCATAGAGCCTAATAGAAGAAAGTAAGCTCTTTCTCTGGAGAGCAGATAACAGGCTCAATTAAAACATCTCCTCCCCACAACACTTGTTGATTCAAGTGTGAGGACTTGTATTTCACAGCCATTTGCATCCATGAATAAGATTACAAAAAGAATACTACCCTCTTCCATTTGCACTGTCACTTCTTCAAATGTTGGGTGGCTTGCATTAGAAAATTCTAAATTAAAGCCTCAAATAATTTAACACTGCCCTCTAGAGGCTTTATAATAGAATTAAATTTGCTCCTTCTGGTGTGGTTTTTAAAAATATATTTCCCTAAACTTAAAAGCACAACTTTTTGAAAACCCACTAAAGATTAATTAACAGAAAGACTTCTAAAAGTTACATCTATTTTAAATGGTATTTGAAAGTATCAAGTTGTGTTTAAAATTTTTAATAAAGTTCAATTGAAATAAAAAATTGAGAAAATTAGATATATTTATTTCCCTAAATAAAGTAGCAAACTGAGAACATTATCTTCAAGACATGAGTAATAGACAATTTGCTTAAAATATAAGTCAGTATAGAAGAAAAATAAGACTGCTTTTAAAATTGAATTCTTTGGAAACTTTTATGGATAGATTAAACAAAGTAACATAACATATTTATCATAACGATAGTTATGAAATACATTACAAGAGAGGAGCATATTCAGGTATTTGGGAGCTCTGTAAGAAATAAAATCCAGGTAATATAAACTTTAGATACTAAGAGAAAATTTATAGAAATTTGGAAACTAAGAACCATTGAAGAGCTTTGTCAAAAAATATCTGGTGATTTGAAAATTGATGGGATTCTTATTTTAAAAGGAATGTCCCATCTTTTCTGCATAGGCCTGAACAAAGAAATTTTACGTTATAACTATTAGCGTTAGGAAATGGTATGTAATGTCTATTATCTTTCTTATCAGTACAGAGAAATTCAGTATCTCTTTCCTCCAATCAGAGTGATTTTCTGAAGTGTTTATATTGAAAATATTGGGTGTTATCAATAAAAAGTAATACATTCTAAGTTGACCATGTTATACAGCAATTTTAAAGAAAATACTACTTGAAAAAATTACTTCACAATTTTCTATAAAATTTGCAATCAATGATCCACTCTTATAACCTAGAAACCTATACTTTCTGAATAACAGTAAATGTGTACACATTTGAAGTATAATTACAAAAACAAGTATTCAGAGTTTAATTTTGTCAAATTTAAGCAATTTATGCAAAACACTGGTATGCAAAGTTTGACAATTAAGTTCACAAACTCATCCTAGAAAAAAGTGCTACATACCTCATTGCTGACTATCACTAGGGTCATCTTCAAAGTACTCCCTTTGGGAAGCAATGCACTAATGCCAGCACCTAGTACACCCTTTTGGAACTCTTTTACTGGAATGGCCGTCAGAGCTGTTGTTGTATTACCCTTGATGTCCTGAATGTCATCAAAATGTCTTCCTTTCAATATTTTCTTTATCTTGGGGTAAAGAAAGAAGCTATCGGGGGCCTGATCAGGGGTGTAGGGAGGATGTTCCAATACAGTTCTTTGTTTACTGGCTAAAAACTCTCTCACAGACAGTGTCGAGTGAGCCTGTACATTGTCGTGATCCAAGAGCCATGAATTGTCAGCAAAAAGTTCAGGTCCTCTAACTTTTCCATGCATCCTTTTCAGCACTCCAAATAGTAAACTTGGTTAACTTTTTGTCCAGTTGGTACAAATTCATGATGAATAATCCTTTTGATATCAAAGAATAGATTAGCAACATTATTGTAACAAGTTTATGAACTTAATTGTCAGGTCTCATATATGTAAACTGTCAAAAGTCAAAGATAAAGAAAGAATTCTCAAGGCATCCAGGGAAGAAATGACAGTAATCTACAAAGGAACCTCATCTGGCTATCCTCAGATTTCTCAGCAGAATCTCTACAGGCCAGGAGATAATGGATGACATATTCAAAATATTGAAAGATTAATAATTGCCAACCAAGAATACTCTGTCCAGCAAAGCTATCCATCAAATATGAAGGCGAAAGAAAGGCTTTCTAAGACAAGCAAAAGCTGAGGGAATTTAGTGCCATAAGACCTGCTTTACAAGAAATGTTGAAAGAAGCTCCTCTACCTGAAACACAAAGGCAAGACTACAGAAAACTTGGAGTAAGTTGATAGACAGAATGAGAAAATTACAATAGTTACTGCAGTTTGGTAACAACCATACAACATAAAAAGGGATATTTGTGACAACAGAAACATAAAACAGGAGAAGGAAAAGAATGGGACTTCTATAGATGGATGAAGGTAACATGCTGTCAGAATAAAAACGACAATTTTATCTATGAGACATTTTATATAAACCACATGGCAACCACAAAACAAAAATCACGAAACATTTTTAAAAAGAGAGAAAATGAAGAAAACCATCAAAGAAAACCACCAAGCTAAAATAGCAGACTAACGTGCAAGGGAAAAGAAACAATGGAGATATAGATCAGAAAACAAAATATAAAATGGCCGTCGTAAGCCCTCATATATCAATAATAACCCTTAATGCAAATAAACTGAATTCACCAATCTAAAGGAACAGCGTAGCTGGATGGATTAAAAAATAAGACCCAACTATATGCTGCCTTCAGAAGATTCATATTACTACTGTATGGGAAAAGATATTTGCCAATGATATATCTGACAAGGGATTAATATCACAAATCTATAAAAAACTTACTCAACTCAACTCCAAAAAAACAAACAACCCAATTAAAAAATAGGCAGAGGACTTGAGGAGACATTTTTCTAAAAAGGACATACAGAAGGCAAGAAGACATATGAAGAAATGCTCAACCTCACTAACCATCAGAGAAATGCAAATAAAAACCACAATGAGATACCACCTCACTCCAGTCAAAATGGCTATCATCAATAAATCAACAAACAACAAATGCTGGCGTGGATGTGGAGAAAAGGGAACGCTAGTGCACTGTTGGTGGGATTGCAGATTGGTGCAGCCTCTATGGAAAACGGTATGGAGGTATCTCAGAAATCTGAAAATGGAACTACCCTATGATCCAGTAATTCCACTCCTAGGCATCTATCCAGAGAAATCCAAAACTCCAATTCAAAAATCTGTATGCACTCCTATGTTTATTGCAGCACTTTACACAATAGCCAAGATATGGAAACAACCGAAATGCCCATCGGTAGATGACTGGATTAAGAAGCTGTGGTACATTTATACAATGGAGTATTACGCAGCCATAAAGAAGAAAGAAATCTTATCATTTGCAGCAACATGGATGGATCTAGAGAACATTATGTTAAGTGAAATAAGTCAGAAAGAGAAAGACAAGTACCACATGATCTCACTTATATATGGAATCTAAAGAAAAGACTATGTGAATGAACTAATCAGAAACAGTTTTGGGGACACAAAGAAAAAACCGAGAGTTGTTAGATGGGTGTGGGGGGGGAGGTTGGGGATAAGGGGAAAGGTGAAGGGATTTGGAAGGAGCTGGTAACCACAAGCTGGCCTCAGGGTTTTTTTGAAAATTAATTTGGGGAAGGTATTCAATAATGTTGTAAAGATTTTGTTGGGTATCCGATGGGCATGCGTCCTATTTGGGAGACCACCTCAGGGATACTGTGGACACCTGATCATGGCATTGTACACCAGAAGCTAAACATTAATGAATGCCAACTATAATTTTATATATATAATGTGATGGTTCAGTGTGAGGTCAGAGGGATAGTGGATGGGGGGAGGGGGGTTCACAGTGTGAGGGATATAAATGATGAACATCTAAGTATTACCTTGTCTTGTACACCTGAAACTAATAAATAAAAATTAAAAAAAAAGAAAATAATATGGAAAAAAACACAAAAACAACAACAACAACAACAAAAAAAAAAAAAGAAGATTCATATTAGCTTGAAAAACAAGCATAGGCTCAAAGTGACAGGGTTTCGCATGATATTCCAAGCAAATGATACCCCCAAAAGAGCAAGCGTAGTCATACTAACATCAGATAAAATAGATTTGAAGCCAAAAAAGGTAACAGGAGAAATTATATAATGATAAAGGGGAAATTTCATCAAGGAGAAATAACATTTATTAATATGTATGCACTCAAGTTAAAGCACCAAAATATATAAAGTAATTATTAACAGAATTAAAGATAGAAACTGACAGTAGCACAATAATGGTAGGAGACTTTTATATCCCACTTACACCAATGGATAGATCAGATAGACAGAAAATTAACAAGGAAACATCAGCCTTAAATGATACATTAAGCCAGGCGGACTTAATAGATATATATAGAATATTCCATCCAAAAGAAAAAGGATCCATTCTTCTAAAGCACACATGGAACATTCTCACGGATAGACCCGTACGTTGGGATGCAAAACTAAATAAAAAAAGAAACAAGAAAAATATCAAGTAATCTAACTTACACTAAAGGAAGTAGAAAAAGAACAATTGGAGCCCAAAGTCAAAAGGAGGAAGAAAATAATAAAAATCACAATGGAAATAAATAAAAACTAAAAACACAATGGAAAAGATCATAGAAAACAAGAGCTGGTTCTTTGAAAAGATAAAATTGGCAAACCTTTAGCTAGACTCATTAAGAAAAATAAAGACAGAGCTTGGCTGGGGGGTGAGGTGCAGTGGTTTCCTTCAGCTCCTCTGTCCCAACAGGGGTGCCTCTCTAGTCATCTGCCTGAGGCCAGATGGCTTGGTTCTGTGTATACCTAGCACCTTTCAGGCTGCTGCCCCAGCACTGGAGCTCAGAGCAAGTGAGTCTGTCAGTGACCAAGGAAACTGAGGCCCAGAACATCTGAATAATTGGCCCAAGGTACCCAGGTATTAGCAGCTCCACTTGGGTCTGAGGTCCTGTCACTTGCAGACCACCTCCTGATTTAGTCATTCCCACTGCTTGGAGGGGTTCTGGCTCCAAATAGGTTGTTCAGTCCAGAAAATCAGTAATTGCTATTTAAAAAACGAATTGTGTGATAAGTAAACAAGCCCTGAGTACCTCAGAAATGTGATTTCCTCTCCTCTTCCTGACTGTATGAGACCACCTATTTTTCTATCCTTTCTTCCCACCACTCTCTCACATATCCAACGTTCCAAATATACTAAATTATTTGTAGATCAATGAACAAGTCAGGCTATCTTATGCATCTATATATTTGCAAATGCTATTATCTCTATTTAGACTATCCCTCCAGGGCTTCTTTGCTTGATTAGGTCTTATTTATACTTTAAGACTAAGCTTGATCACCACCTTCTCCAGGAAGCCTTCTCTGGTAATACAGGGATAAGATAGGTATCCACCCACTGTATTACCTGAGTTCTATTATTAGCTGAGTTAATACATGCACAATGCTTAGAATAGAGTCTGGCATATAGCACGTGGTCTTTCCTCTTAGCTGCTACTATTATTAATCATAATAAGAATATTTATAGCACTTACATTAAATAGCAATTGCTGGCTGATTTGTCCATTGCTCCAAAAAGTACCATAAATGTTAATAAATTTTACCAACCCTTATAACTTCACAGCTCCTACTATAGGGTGCTACAGGTAGTAGGTAATAAATATATGCCACAGAATGAAAAAAAAATTCCTCAGTATTAGACATATATAATGTTTTCTGCAAAAAGTAATAATAATAATACAATTCTTTGTACAAAAATTTCAGATACAATTTCAGATGTCTTAGACTTCAAGTAAGAATAGTTGAGTTTTCCAATGTGATTTTACTGAAAGCCTTCATAAAATTAAACTAGACTTCATCACATATTTATGGATGTTTTGACATTATCTTTGCTAGTCATGTATCTATAAAATATGTGAAGTATTACTAAGAACACTTCAGAAAATGGCTACTGAATGAAATGTCACTAAAATTATCCCATTATTTTTTCTGAACTTTCTAGGTACTTTTCACATAATTTTATTCAAAATCTTACAGTGCACAATGTTATTTACTTTCCATTTCTTTGTACCACATTTTAGCTTTACAGAAATCTTCTTGTCTCGTATAATTTGTCAATCTTTTTTGCCATTTCTCTCTCCTAAGGGGAAAAAAATCTTTTAGAGTTCAAGTTAACTTTGCCCCATGCTAATAGCTTAAATAGACAGTAAGTGATAGGTGAAATGTAGCTACCAACTTCTAGTTTCTTTTTTTTAATAAATGTGAAAGCATTTAAACATGTAAGTGCATTTATATATTCTTATGATTATAAAAATTAGATTTTTTATAATTGATTTATAAGTGTTACTTAAAATTACATAAAATAAAAAAAAATAATTTATATTTTTCTTAAAATTTCCAACTTGGCTTATATATTTTGTAAATAATAGTTTGTTCCAATCAGTCACAGCACTGCTGCACACAAGAATCACCTAGGAAACTCGTAAAGATATTGATGTTTTATTCTTATTTCCAGGAATTCAGTTCTTCTCAGTTGGGACATGGGATGGGTTTAAAAAAAAATAAAACAATGTCAATTACACCTCAATAAAAATAAATAAAAAAAAACACTTAACCAGATGTTTTTAATGTAGGCGGCTATGGCTGAGAACAAATGAGGTAGCTTGTTTTTTTCATTCTTACATAAAGCTAAGTAATTTGAGAACACTATTCAAGTGAGGATCTGTACACCTTTATTTGTACTCATACATTTTCTTAGGGGTAAATAGTTTCTCTTTAAAATTTTTGTCTTGTGTTTTCCTAATGATAAAACTATTTAAAAAAATTAATATGAGCATATTTTGGATTAAATGTATAACCAGTATTACCATGAAATGTTCAGTTTTGCATTATATCTGGTATTCTCTACTGTTAGCTCCAAGTAATGCAACCTTAATTAACGTCTAATAAGGAAATAATAGTTAAAATTAATATGTAAACAATGTATATGCTTACAGTCCCTAACTTTGACTGGATACCTTGACTGATACTAGGTTCACAAGTGGAGATTTAAGACATTCCAATGCTCAAGTCACATCTCAGAGGAATTACACAGAATCTTTGGTGGTGAGGTCTAGTCATTAGTATACTGAAAACTCCCTGCTTTACTTTGATATTCCACTAAGCTTGAGAAATATTGCTATAAGCAAAGCCATTGAAGCTAACACATTAACAGTAGTTAAAATTGAGAACAAAGTCTTTATACTGTATCTGGTAATCTGAGATTATCACCCTCAAAATAATTTGTCACAGCAGTCAGTATCATATTAAAATTGCAAGTAATTATTTGAATTAAAAAATGTTAGTATTATTTAAGTTAATGGTTTCATTTGAATTGTATTGGTTTTATATTTTTTATTTCAATTTATAATTTTTTGGCTTTAAAGCTATAATTAAGTTAGTTTATCCCTTGTTTAATATTTGCACATGCCTAAAAAGTTTGATAAAATAAAGTTGGATTAATTGTGAAGAGCTGGAAATTACTTTTAAGGGATCTAATCAGAAATCAAGTTTGACAAAAAAAAAAATAATAATAATAACAATAATATAACTCTGTAGCCACAGCTATAAAGTCCCAGATTAAAAAAATAAATAAATAAAAGTAAATATTCATCTTGTCATCCTTTAAAAATAAAAGGAATATTATTTTGGGTTGATGAAAAAATTCTGAACCTGGATAGTGTGACAGTCACACAACAATGTGAAAGTACTTTGTGCCGCTAAAAATGTGCCACTAAATTGTACACACAAAAAGAATTAAAATGTTAAATTTTATATTACAAAAAAAATAAGGAAGTGCATATTCAAATATCTTGTCCTTTTTAATTGCTTTGTATATTTTTAGGTTTTGAAAGTTGTTTCTATGCTCTAATATGTTTATCAGATATGTGATTTGCAAATATTTTTTTCTTAACAATCATCAAATATTACCAGAGAGAAAGTGGGATTTTTAAAAATGATAAAGGTTTGAGCCAGTAGAGACATATAACAGTATTAAAAGCTTTTTAGTTAGTAAATAGCCTCAAAATATATAGAGAAGAAACTGACAGAACAAGGAGAAGACTAATACAAAATCATAGTTTAAAAAATTTAAACTTCAATCTTTGTAACTATTGAAACAAAAACACAGAATCTGTAAAAATATATTAAATTTGAACAACAGGATTAATAAAGTCGACCTTATTAAAATCTCCAAATCTGTGTTTCTAATAACTAAAAATGCACTTTCTTTTCTAATGCACATGAACTATATCCAAAATTTAATATGTGCCAGGCCATAAAAGTAGTCTCAATAAATATCAAAATATTTAAATTATATATACATAATACTTAGAACATAATTATGAGCTAGAAATAAATTTTTAAAAACCTATCTAAAAAAATCAGCAAATGTTTAGAAATCAAGCAATACATTTCAAATTACACATGAAGCTAACTATAAATCACAGCAGAAATTAGAAAACATTTTGAACTGAATTTAAAATATTGCATATCAATTGACATCAGAATCATGGTGGTGTGAGGGGTCCCCTGGTGTCTCCCAGTGAAGTTAAACAAGTTGAACAGCTGTAATTCAACAAAGGATTCCCTGTGCAACACACAAACCTATCTGAGAGATCTGCACATGGAAACATATGAAGGTGGGTGAATTGGGGTGAACGGGGAGGACTACAGGGAGGAGTGCAGAGATTAGGGCTGCAGGAGCATCCCAGAGCTTATTACAGTCCCAGGAGAGGACAGGATTGAGACTGCAGGTGCACTCTCTGTGGCCCTGAGCATTCCTGAGTAATCAACACATAATATGGCTGAACCCATTGACTGGGGCAGAAACCGAATGCAGAAGTACTACAACTGCAGTCTAACAGCCCTCTCTGCCAGACAGAAAACAAAGCCACAGAGCCTGGCCACCTCCCCCCACCCTTGGAGAGCTTGTCTCCCTGTACCCTTCCAGAGCTAGCAACTGACTCTAGAAGAAATTGTAACAGTGAGTGTTAGGTTACAAAGTGGACTACCTACAACCCTGAGAATTGGAGAGATAGTTCTTGATTGGCAGATGCACACTGTGGCTAATCCCGGTGACAGGGGTAGAGATACAGAGGTGAGGCAGCTGAAGTCTGGCGGTCGCCATTACTGGGAGGAAAACAAAGCCACAAATACACAGGGAATCTCTCCCAGCCCACCCTGCCCCCAACTTTAATGGGTGATCCCTGAAGGGGCACCTGGGACAGTTAGGCAGCACAACACTGCATCTGACTGCAAGACAGCACTGGCATTTCAGGAGCTCAGAACCCTGTCACTCACTACAACCTCCCATGGGGATGGTACCCTGAGATGGACATAACCCAGACACAGAGGAGAAACCCACCTCTCCAAAGTATAAAGGGCATTTCCATCACCCAAGAGAAATCCAAGAAGCCAGAGCAGTGCAAGAAAAAAATAAAACACTTGTGTTGCAGTGCCACCTACTAGAAAGCAAAAGAAAGACTTATTAACCTGCTTCAGAGTTCTGTCCCGTAGATGCCTAGGTAGAGAAAGAATACATCACATACCATAAACAACCTAGATAACAAGGTAGCTCAGAAAGAAAATGAAAAATCTCCAGAAAATAAACTTAAAAGACATGGGAATATGTGACTGAAATGACACAGAATTCAAAATTGCAGTTCTAAAAAAATTCATTGAAGATGCAAGAAAACTCAGATAGGCAGTTTAATGAATTCAAAAATAAAATCAGTGAACAAAATGAATACCAAAGATATTGAAAATTTAACAAAGAACCAAATAGAAATTCTGTAGTTGAAGAACTCAATAAAAGAAATGAACAATTAAATAGCAAGCTTAGGAAAGAACTCACTAGATGGAGGAAAGAATTAATGATATCAAAGACAGAAACCTGGAAATGACACAGATGGCAGAAGAGAGAGACTTGAAAGAAAGAAAGAAAGAAAGAAAGAAAGAAAGAAAGAAAGAAAGAAAGAAAGAAGGAAGGAAGGAAGGAAGGAAGGAAGGAAGGAAGGAAGGAAGGAAGGAAGGAAGGAAGGAAGGAAGGAAGGAAGGAAAGAAAGAGAAAGAAAGAAAGAAAGAAAGAAAGAAAGAAAGAAAGAAAGAAAGAAAGAAAGAAAGAAAGAAAGAAAGAAAGAAAAAAGAAGTCTACAACAACTATCTGACTTCATCAGAAAGAACAATATAAGAATATATATTCTTATATTCAACTGTATACTAGAAGGAAAAAAGAAGAAGAGGGGAACAGAGAACTTACTCAAATAAATAGTAATGAGAACTTCCCAAACCTAGGAAAATAACTGGATCCTTCAATACAAAACAATAAACAGAATACCTTAACTATTTTGATCAAAAAATGCCCTCTCCAATGCACATTATATTAAAACAGTCAAAAATTAATGACAATAAAGAATTCCCAAGGCAGCCAGGGAAAAGAAGACGGTAGTCTATAAAGGAATTTCCATTAGATTATTAACAGATTTTTCAGCAGAAACTCTATAAGCTAGGATGAAGTGGAATCAAATATCCAAACTATTGGAAAAAAAATTACAAGCCAAGAATTGCATATCCAGCAAAGTTATCCTTTACATATGAAGGCATAATAAAGACTTTTCCAGACAAACAGAAACTGAGGGAATTTTCCTGCATTACCGGAAATACTGAAAGGGGTTATTCCACCAGAAACAAAAAGACACGAAACTATGAGTAAGATTACTAACAGACAGATAGAAGTAGAAAATTGAAATTTTCACTCAGAGCAGGGCACTATACACTTAAATATAACATAAAGGTTAAAGAAGGTGGGGGGGGAGAGAGAGAGAGAGAGAGAGAGAGAGAGAGAGAGAAAGGAGGAGGCGAAAGAGGAGGAGGAGGAGGAGAAGAAAAAGGACAATAGCTACTGCAACTCGGAAATGAACTCACAGCATAAATAGGGATAATTTTTAATAGCAAAAATATAAAAAAAGAGGGGATAAAGTTCTGAATTTGCAAAGGGGAATGGAACTAAGATGCATGCGTAAGAAAAAGGACTATTGTAAAAAAAGAAAAGAAAAGGGAAAAAAAGGACCATTGTATATATGAAGCTTTCTTTTACATAAACTTAATGGTAAGCACACAAACAAAAACTTCACAACTGAGATACAACATAAAAGGGAAATACAGGGAAAAAATCATAGAACACCACCAAAATAAAACAACAAAAAGAAACACAGGACAAAAAGCAATAGAGAAAATGAGCTATCAGAAAACAAAAGATACAATATCTATAGGAAATCCTCATATATCAGTATCACCCTTAACGTAAATGGATTGAAATCACCAATACAAAGGCAAAGAGTAGCAGATATGATGGAAAAACAAAACCTAACCATATGCTACCTTCAAGAGACTCATCTCAGTGGCAAGTACAAATATACTCGTAGACTCAAAGCAAAAGGGTGGAAATCCATACTCCCAGAAAATGGTATCCAGAGAAAAACAGGTGTATCCACACTTATAGCTGAAAAAAATATACTTCAAGATACAAAAGGTGAAAAGAGACAAAGATGGACATTTCATAATGATAAAGGGGAAAATACATAAAGAAAACCTAACAATTATCAGGGAGCACCAAAATATATAAAGCAACTACTAACAGAACTAAAAGGAGAAACTGACAAAAACACAATTATAATAAGGGGCCTAAGTTCACCAACAACAGCTATGGATAGACCATCTAAACAAAATCAATAAGGAAATTTCAGCTTTAAATGACACATTTGATCAAATGGACATAATCAATATTTACAGAGTCTTTCATCCCAGAACACCAGATTATATATTCTCTAGTTCACATGGAAAATTCTCAAGGATAGACCATATGTTGGGACACAAAACTAGTCTCAAGAAATTTAATAAGTTTGAAATCAAACCAAGCATTTTCTCCGACCACAGTGCTTTGAAATTGAAGATACTGCAAAAAGCTGGAAAAGCCACAAATATGTTGAGATTAAACAACATGCTACTGAAGAATGACGGGATCAAAAAAGAAAGAAAAAGAAAGATCAAAAGATACATAGAAACAAATGAGAATGAAAATACATCCTATCAAAATAATTGGGATGCAGTGAAAGCAGTAATAAGAGGGAAGTTTATATCACTACAGGCCTATCTCAAGAAACAAGAAACATCCCAAATAAACAACCTACCATTACATCTTAAAGAAGTAGAAAAAGAAGAACAAATGAAGCCTAAAGTCAGCAGAAGGAAGGAAATAATAAAAACTAGAGCAGAACTAAATGAAATAGAGACAAAAAAATCAATGGAAAAAAATTAATGCAACAAAGAGTTGGTTCTTTGAAAAGATTAATAAAATGTATAAACCCGTGGCTAGACTAAGGTGAGAGAAAATACAAATAGACAAAATCAGAAATGAAAGGGGAGATGTTACAACAGATACCACAAAAATACAAAAATTCATACAAGAATACCATATGCCTTCCGTAGTGGCTGCACAAACCTGCATTCCCACCAGCAGTGTAGGAGGGTTCCTTTTTCTCCACAGCCTCTCCAACACTTGTTATTATTTGTCTTGTTGATGATAGCCACTCTAACTGGGGTGAGGCGATGTCTCATTGTGGTTTTTATTTGCATTTCTCTGATAATTAGTGATGTGCAATATCTTTTCATATGTTTATTGGCCATTTGTATGTCTTCTTTGGAGAATTGTCTATTCAGGTCTTCTGCCCATTTTTTAACTGGATTTTTTGTTGTAGAGTTGTATGAGTTCCTTACATATTTTGAATATTATCCTCTTATTGGAGGTGTTGTTTGCAGGTATCTTCTCCAATTCGGTTGGTTACCTCTTTATTTTGTTGATGGTTTCTTTTGCTGTGCAGAAGATTTTAGTTTGAAAGAAACAAAGGAACAAGACAAACAAACAAAGAAACAAAAACTCATAGACATAGACAATAGTTTAGTGGTTACCAGATGGTAAGGGGGGAGGGGGATGGTAGATGAGGGTAAATGGAATCAAATATATGGTGATAGCAGGAAAATTGACTCTGGGTAGTGAACACACAATGTGATATATAGATGATATATTACAGAATTGTACACTTGAAACCTATGCAACTTTACTAACCATTGCTACTCCAATAAACTTTAATTAAAAAAAAGTCTTAAAAAATACAAAACCAAAAAGGAGGAGGAAGTAAAGTCAAGAGACCCACCAGGTACACAGTGCCTTAGAACTACTCACTATAGCTTATTGAAACAAATATAAGCATGAAGATAAGGTTGAGTCATCAAAAACTTAAATTTAATTAAATACTAAGAAAGAAGTAAAATTGCATTAGATTTTAGAAATATTTTCATCCACATTGTTAGCTCTTGGTACCTGAAAAGTTGATATTCAGTAGTCTGAAAATTTCCACTATGTGAATGCTTTATTCCTGCGATGAAAGATAAGCAAAGAATTGATTTACTTCATTTGATTGTCATAAGGTTATTTTGTATTCATATAGTTTTATCACCATAGAATGTAATTTTTGGTATATGTCCAAATTACATTCGGACTTCCCAACTCTTATGTTTTCATGCTAGTGCAAACAAGAATATAGTACAAACCAGAAGCTCCAAATTACTTATTCTCAACTCCAAACTTGCACATAATATTTCCTTTTAGCTGAGTTAAGATGCACTAATTTTCTAAAAAGAATTGATTGATTTTTATCATCATGATAAAAACATTGCTTAGAAAAATGCCTAGTGTATAGTAGAATCTCAAGACATTCACTGGACAAATACATGAAAGTAAAGTGAAATGCTTCATTTTATAAACAAGAACATTCTAAAATCAAATGATTACTGTGTGAATCCAAAAACACTTAGTCATTAATAAAACATTTGATAAAATATTTGTATATTTCATGCAGAAATAATAAATTAATTGCACTATGAATATGAAAAGGCATGCAGTATAATCTAAAGAGAATGATCTTAGGCTGAGATTGAAAACACCTAAGTTTTAGTTCTGTGGCTCCTCTAATAATTAATTACGTAATATTGAACAACTCACTTAACTTTCCTTAGGGTTATTTTCTCCAGCTGTAAAACAGTAATCATAGTAACTTCCTGTGCAGCATAGATGGTTGTTAAATAAAATGAGATAATAGATAAAGAAGTGCTTTCAAATGTAAAGCTTGTATAAATGGAGAATAATACATATATGTTGTTGATATATATATATAGATATATATATAGATATATATACTGTTGACAAAAGGAAAATCAGAACAAGCTCACAAAAGCAGAAATAGCTAAATCTGAATGCAATACTTTCAGCTCTGAATAGAGTTAGATAAGGAAAGATAATCTAAATAAATCCCAAAAGAACTATGCTTCACTTTAAGAAGCAGTAATTTGAAATAGACACCATCCTCTAAACGTCCATCTCATTTTCTGGATACTGGCCAAAGGCCCACAATATTTCTAAACAAGAATAGGTGAGAGAACGCAAATTTCTAGGCTATGATTATTTTTTTTTCTTAAATGATTTTATTTCCTCATCTCCCAAATAAATGGACAATCAACTGACACAGGAAGTTTTAGTTATAATCACTGTTACACACTAGTATCATAATATGAACAACTAGTTTTCTTACTCTCTCAAGGTTTCATTTTTCACACTAGAAAAAGGAAGGTTATAGATGCACTATTTCCACTGAGACTTTTAAAATTAAAGATAGGCATGCATATATGTGAAAATATTACAAATACATATAGTATATTGTAAACATTCAGAGATATAGAAATTCAGACATTTCTTAAGCTATTTATTCAGCAATACTCTTGAGTACCTAAAACTTACCAAACATTGATCTAGACCCTAATGATACCAAAATAAAGAACCATTCTTTCATGGCTCTCAATAGGAGGTGCTATTTAAATGAACAAAGAATACAAAAGTATGTACGCAGATTTATGAATTATATGTGGAATAGGCTCCAACCCCTGGCTCTCACCAATTAGTTCCAGAATATTAAAAGTAAGCACTTTCAAAACGTTAAAATATTTTAGGTTGCTTTTTAACTTACAGGAAAATAAATATTTAAGAGATGCTTTCAGATATTCACAGGAATGGCTTATATATTAAAAATAAAAGCAGTTATTCAATTTATCAGGCTAATAAAACTGGGTGCTTTTATTTCTCATGTGGTTGAGTCACAATGATTACACACACACACCCCCCACACAAAACTGAAACCTTTGTGTTCAATATAGCTTTCTCCATTGCTATACTGTCTAGGAGTTTTTTTAAAAGTCACATTGTAATGACATAATAATCATCCTCTATTTTAAGAGTTCAATAGCTATTATCACCTACTTAAGACCAAATTAGCTACTATATAATAAATGGGAATTAAAATTTAAAAAGTAGGAGTTTCATCAATCTATTCCTGCTAACCAAATGTGAATTCCTCTAAGATTTATACTACATGTAGAAAGAAAACTGTGTTTTATGCATGTAAAACAAAAGTTGTTTTGTATCCAAAAATACAATGCATATCAATCTGAAATTCTCATCTTAATGGACAGTTCTGCATTTCCAACAACTTAATATTTTCCGTTGAATGCCCCACTATTAACTTCAACTCAATTTAGTTTCAATCTGTTAAAATTAAGTTTATTTCCTATAATAATTGACCTATTTTCAATTAATGGGTCCATTCTTTCATTTATTCAGGCCTAAAATATCAGAGCAATCATTGTCACATTCATGTTTTCATCCTCTGTATTCAGTCATTAAGTACATCAATTGTTTTTCAAACTTCTCTCACCTGACCTTCCTTTTCATCGTTACACCCATTCTAGCCTTCCTTGCTTCATACTAGGAGTCATAATTGATTGCCCTGTTTTTAGCATCTTTCTCCTCCAACAGATTACACATATTGCTAAAAGATCAAGATCAATGTCACTCAGCCACTACTTCCCATTTTTCTACATGACATAGGTTGATTGCTTAAAACTGGAATTTAAGACCCTTGTAGTCCAATTCCAATCTGCCTTCCTCCGCTTCAACTCTCACATAAATCTTCCTCTAACTAGACTTGGATACTCAAATCAAGTTAACTACAATATGTTTTGTTGTAAGCTTTTATGTAACAGGACTCCATCACCTAGAATAATTTCAATTGTTAGCAACTGAGGACTCAATTCAAAAATTGCTTAAATAGTAGGTGGTTTATTATATAACAAAAATGTCTCCAGTATTTTTTTCTGTTTTGTGTTTTTAATAGGTCAGTAACATCAATGACACAAGTTCTTTCCAACTTTCTGCTGAACCATGCTTGGGATTTTAACCCAAACCTTCACAGATTAGAATTGTGTCAGTCTCCAATCTCTAAATCAATCACTTGGTAAGAAGAATGAAGTCACTTTTAATGGTTTAGACAAAATCAAGATTCACCCACTGTAGTTGGGGTGATTCCTGAATCCTTTGAAAGAAAAAGACACTATGAAGACAAATCAGAGTTAACAGGAATGTATTAAAAAAAATGTCTACTAGAGAGGCTAATATCAGTTTGTTACTAAGCATGTCCTTCCCCTCAGGAGTTCCTGTGTCAGTTACATATTTATTGATTAATTTTTATAAAAATTAAATTGGGGTTAGCTATTATAGCAGTAGACTATAAGAAGAGATACTGTATTGACACAATGAGTTTATCTGATTAAAACTTTTATGACATTTCCACCAAATATAAATGCACACATACCAACAGACACTTGAAAAATTTATGTATGCTCACAAGACATATTTTGCCATGTTTAGGGTTCTAGATGAGCTCAATCTGAATGAGGAGCAAATGGCAGAGAGGATCGCAGTAGAAGTACTAAATAGCACAGAACAACTAAGCTTCCTTTATAATTCTATTGTGACAACACGGTTTTCTTCAAAAATAAACATGAAGTCACCATCTTTCAAGATATTTTTCCTGTTAAGTTCAATTATGTTACTTCTTTTATACATTTATTCTTTTATTTTCACAATTGTGTTTTAAGAAAAAATCAGTACTGCCTGGAAAACACTTTAACTCAGCAAAACCTGTCCAAATGAGAACTTGTCAACGTCTTACCTGGGAATAGTGAACCATTATTTTGCTATCACCATCTTTAGCATTCTATATGAGAAAGTATTGTATCACATAAGAAATAATAGCTCATGGAAACCACAAAGAGCTGTAAGAAGATCTTAAATGGATATAGCTTCTCCAGTAATTAAAAGTAAAAAAAAAGAAAAGAAACAAAAAACAAACAAACAACAACAACAACAATAAAAATCAGACAGAAAAACTTACAAGTGGGAAATATTGAATTGAAACCTCTGTAGGAAATGGTCATATTAAATTAGGGTTCTAAACAACTGAGTGAATACATTCTTTTTTTCTTTTTTCCTGTCCCTAGCTACCCTGTTATTTTTTGTTTCTTACCTCTTTCTTATTTATTTTTTCTGGGAAAATAGTGTATGTACCCAAAACTTTATATAAAATCCTGGAAGGAAAAAAAAATCTTCTGTTCCTAGTAATACTAATGCTAAAGACTAGCCACTACTTTGGCCTCCTTCTTACATGCTAGTCACTGCTGTGTGTAAACAAGAGGTCCACCTTCAATATCTCCTGCCTAATAAAATTGTCATAAAGTATCTGTGGAAGAATATACTCTGACAACAAGCACTAACAATATAAATCCTACCTCCTCAAGTTTTCACATGCTTTTGTGTACCAATGGAGGCAACTTACATTAATACCCCAAATCTCTGTAGTCTTTTTATTTATTTGACTTGCAGGTAGGCTTCTCTTTCCTGAGTTTTTCCTCTTTAATTTTCTTTTTTTTTTTCCCCTCTTAACCTGCCTGCATAGATCAAGCTCTCCAGAAAGAGAAGCTAGAACTGAGAGGTATATCTCTGGGCCAGATACTTCAGTGGTAATTAACAAGCAATTGCTGAAGCTAACTGGATGTTATTTGACCTGAAAATTCATTATCAGTGCCACCTCAGAGTGAGAAGCAGAACTCTCTGTCTTTTTGGAATACATTTTATCAAGGGCTATCCCACAGCAAAGTGGCTTAAATCCCAAAGATTTGTAGCCTTTCCATTCCATAGACAAAGCCATTTCCTAATAACCTACAAATGTCAAAGAGATGGTAGGTCATGATGAGCTCTGCTGTCCCCAAATGCTGTATAAGAACTAACATTTCCCTCTGAGGTATAGGCCTTGACCCTGGGCTCACTTTGTCTGATTCTCTTTATGGTGAGCCCTTTCTCCAGATCCACACTGCTTCTTTCAGTCTAGCTTTCTTCAGGATATCCCTAGTATGCCTGATATCTTACCTTTTTCAAAACAAAACTGTAAATAATGGCACAGTGTAACCCTTAATTTCTCACTGACATGGTTCACACATGAGCTCAATCTCATGTGTGGCCCTGGGTAATAATTTACTATTCCAAAGCTTCAGTTTCTGTATATGATAACGAGGAGCAATACTTTCCTCACAGAGTTATTATAAAGATGGAAAACAATGCCTACTGTTTCTAACACAATCTCTAGTGTAATCTAAATACTAAATCAATTTTACTTTTTTTATTCTAGAAGCTTCCCAAATGCCAATGAAAAATCAGTAATATAAGAGTCTGTAAAAAAAAAAAAAAAAAAAAAAAAAAAAAACCACAGATCTGTGTCTAATCTTTTTCATCAAAAGATTCTGTTCTTTATACGTGCCCAGGCAATACCCCTAAGATGTGCTGCCACAATAATAAATAGCATAAATTATAAATTGGGTTCAATACTTCATTGAGATATAAATTCTTCTGGAAGATTGGTTAACAGAAACTGTAATATTGGGTACAAATAAATTAAGAAAACTTAAGCATGTCAAAAAAGTACATTAAATTTGTTCACCGATTGTTATCTTTAAAAATATACCTTGAAATAGCAATTCACAGAAATTAATAATTAATAAAATATTAACAATAATTAAATATGTTAATCCATCAAAAAGTTTTAATTAAATCCACCAAAAACTTTCCTTATTCCTTCACATAACATGCACACACACACACACACACACACACTCACACACACACACATTTTTATTAAATGCCATCACTTCCACACAATCTATTCTTCAAGGCAAATTATTAGGTTTCTAAGAAAACAAAATGACATATTTTAATAGTTTCTTTTAAAACAGTTATTATTGTTGCTATTGATTGTGATTGGGAAACCTGCTAGAACTCAGAATAAAGTAACTATTCCATCTACACTCTTGTTTGAACACAACATGTGACACATATGGATTATTTACACCTAATTAATAGGATTACTTTTCTGGTTTATCACAGATTTCTAAAAAAATCATTTAAGATTAAAAAACCTGGTAACTCTAGAAATTGACAACAATAACAATGAGAGAGAGAAAGAGAGAGAGAGAGAGAGAATAATCGCTAAGAAAAAATATGGACCATTACATTGACTGAAGAACTCTTGCAAATATGGAACAATTATGCTTTGGAAACATGTAAATTATCAGGCAAGCTAGGGAGATCCCATTGGAAATAAAGTTTATTTGTCAACTGCTTGCATCAGAAAGGAGGTAGGTCTAAAATGGATATATTTAGCAGCCATTTTGTGATTGGTCCACAAAATGAGAAAAGAGTATTCTTTTAACTGAAGAACAATGCTTGACCCATTGTCTAGTGATCTTTTTGAAAGCGACCAATTTTTGATATAAATATTATAAATCTGATTATATATTTGCCATTAATTATTTATGTAATAATATATGGATTGTACTTCCCTGACCATTCAGCATATTAAAAATAAATAATACTTTATCCTCAACATTAAACAATTTTATTTCTGCACAATTTAATTAATTGCTACAAAATATACCCTTATTTATATTTGTGTTTGACTCTAATTTGTAAAATTCATTCCATTTCAGGAACAGAAGTGTAAAATATGTTTTGAAATGCTAACTTTCCACTTCCTATCAAGGTATTTTAACAGTGTTACAATATAATATTAGTATTTTTATATCTTAACAACCTAAAAGCAGACTCTCATTGCCCCAATTATTAATAATAAGGCTCTGTAGAAATGCGTACTAGTTTCTTACAATACTATCACAGAAAACATATTTATGCAGCATTGCACTTTAAAATGCCCTCAACTGATTTCTCCACAGGACTTGTTTGTTAACCTACCCACTACGATATAGTACATCAGAAAACTTTGTCTTGCATTGTCAATTAGAGAATAATAATAATAACCAAAATAGTTTGCCTTCCAAATTCTTAGCTGCCCCAATGCTGAAAGCCAATGATGTGTAGAAAAAAAACCCCTCATAACTCCTTGCCTGATAAATGAGTAGGGAGAATTTGACAGATCAGAACGAGATGAAGCAGCCTAAAACATTTGGCACAATGTGCGTCTGGCATACAGAGACTGCCTGTCAAATGCCTATGACTCCATACAGCAGCTAGGGACCCTATGGAGCAGCAGATGGGCCATTAAGGTAGTATTAATGTAGATGCCATCAGTTTTCAGTTCTGACTGGGACATACTCTTTAGAACTATGAGCAGCTGCTGCCATTTATTGTGACAGCTTCCTGCTAACTTTTGCCAACTGGCACAATCTGACTCTTTGTACCTGAGCTATTAAATGTGTGACTTCCACCATTTTATTCCTCCAGAGAATGCTTTTAATAATCCTCTAAAGAAGGAATGAAGCATTTATCACCAAAGTGAATATACATACCATGCAGTTCTATTGTATAAGACTTCTGCCCAGTGTACTTTAATAGACCTCATATTAACGCATTCTTATTAAAACTAAGCATAGATCTTTTCATATATATGGAAATGCTAGATTGAAAATGATTACTCATATTAATTAAATTTTTAATATAATATTGATGTATTTAACTGAACTAACTGGAATCTTTTACCATCTAAAATATTATTTTCCTAATGAGCAAAAAAAAAAAAATGTAACATGGTTAACAAACCAGAAGTAAGTTATTTGATGGCTCTCTAAGTATAGGTAAATATTTCCATTTCAAAGGGATCAGATACACCTGGTGTTTTATTTAACATGTGTAAATAAATTTTAGGTGTATGAGTGGATTTTAAAACTCTGTATCTGAATATTGTCTCCAATACAGATCATGAACAATGCATTATAAATTATGGTAACTGTGTATTTATCACCTGCAGAATAATTTCAACAGAATATGCAACCAATCTATTGGCAGAAGCAGCACTCTGCTGCCTTCCTTTCATCCAGCTAGACTTCTAGGGATACAGTGCATCATTTTTTATTATGTCGAACAAGAAAGCTCACAGTATAGCACAGCATACGGTTTGTCAGACAATAAAAACTGCAGCAAGTCATTATAAAAATGGCTGGCAGACATATTCATTATGCTGAGCTAACATCTTTTCTGCTTCAAATATCTCTGCAATCTGACCAATAATCTATGTATGAGATTTCTAAACAAATCTCACCCACTCAATACTACAGTTCATAGGAAGGTCTGTCTGTGTATTTCCACATGTGCATGCACATGCATGCACGCACCTACACACACACGCACACACACACATGCACACACACGTACCCCTATACAGACACTAAATCTTAAGGCAGTTATACTTTCTAAATTCATTTTGATATGTGCAATAATGAGAAGGCCTCCCTGCATAATGGAGGGAAGTTTCAAAGGTGTAAACATTAATTTACTTTTTAAATGCTTGTTAAAATGTATGAAAGAAATAATATTTAAGATACCCCGTGTTACATGAAAAGGGATTATGTGAAATAATGATGGTGCAAATATACCAAACAATAATCAGAGGAATGGAATCTAGATGTCAAGTCATTCTCGGTGACTCCCAAGTTTTCTTCCATGACCAAAGTTAGGACTGACAGCATTTCAGAAGTTCAATTTACTATCTGTGAGTGACTCATGTTATGTGTGTGTGTGTGTGTGTGTGTGTGTGTGTGTGTGTGTGTGTGTGTGTGTGTGTGTGTGTGTGTTTTCACACACATTTACTTGCCTTTGCATGTTATTTCTAAAGGAATTGAACAACAATATTTACTTCTGGGAAACTAAAAGAGAGAAACATTATATTATGGAAATGGACCTAAAGAATAATATTACTGAAAGTCAGTCTGATTTACATGAATGGAAGGAAAACTAAAATGATGTTAAAAATCTAGAATCTGACAGTAAAATGCACATGATAAAGTTTTGATTTATTAATCTTAGCAGTTATGTTGATCTATTTAAAAGTTACATGGCTTTCTTTTTCTCTATTGTATGATTTTCCAACTAAAACCAGGATCTCTAAGAAAGAAAGAAACAAACAAAAAATAAACAAAACAAGAAAACTCCATGGTTTACTTTTGTTTGTTTTTTTAACATTTGTTTCCACAAGGTATTTTTCACTTTACCTAAGAGTACCCAAGCCATAAGACAATGTGAACTTGTTTTGAATGTTTAACTAGCAGTGGTTTTAAGTGATTATGTTACTTTACTGTAGCTAACTCATACAAGCCTTTTTTATGGGGGTGGGGAGAGGGAGATGAGGGTAAGGGGGATCAAATATATGGTGATGGAAGGAGAACTGACTGGGTGGTGAACACACAATGAGATTTATAGATGATGTAATACAGAATTGTACACCTGAAATTATGTAATTTCATTAACAATTGTCACCCCAATAAATTAAAAAAATAAAAAAATAAAAAAATGAAAAATAAAAAATAAAAAGGAATTTTATTTCACTGTAAATAATTGGCAAAATCTAAAATGATTCATGAATATTCTCTATTATTCACTTTGACTTGGTATCAAATTAAAGATGCCATTATATGGCAAACATTTTGAAAATAACCTATTGATGCACTTGAAAAAAACTAACATCAAAACATGAGCATTGCTCATATTTAGCACACGTAGCTGTGCTCCCTCAGAGGAGTACTTCACTGGGCTTTTGCAGGGAAGGGGTATTGTGTTTCTATGTGGGGAAACCAAAGCCCGAGAGATAAAGGTACGATAGCGTTTCTGTTAGATGAAAATGAATAAATCCTTGGCTGTCAGAGTCTGGAGAACAATTTTTAAAGAGGAATTGTGAGTTTTACAATGCTGTGCCAATATAATAAATAGGAAACTGATCCCAAATAAATAGAATACATATAGATTTGCAAGGAAAACTAAATTCAGAAAAAGGTACCCGAAGTTTATATTATTGGTCTCACTTTAATGCTACTTCTTTGGAGTGGTGATATTGTATTTTATAATGTGTTTTACATATGTTATTTTCTGGGAAAAGTCTAAATAAAATATTTTTTAAAAGACCAAAGGACAGAATGGCTATTTCTCTATTCCAGGAAATTTTAAAATAATTCTTTGTAAAATATAATTCTAAATCATAAAATGGTGTCTGGATAAGAAATTTTATTTGTTGTCCTCAGGGCCAGAAAATATGCTGATATTTTCAAGTCTTATGATTTAAAATGCTTATTGAAGAAGTAAAACTAAGGAAATTTACCTGTCACATGCTATCTGCAGGGATAGTTTTGTAAATCATGGCCGCATCATGTGTAGTAGTGTTACACATGTTACAACATCAATGGATGTATGCAGTGCCAAGGATATTTATCTATTATGCTTTTCAGACACACAAAATATTTTACTAAAGATCTGTGCACAGAATCTAGAATCTTTAAACCATGACTAAAGCATCTTCCCATAAAAGAATCACTTGTATTTCTAATCTGGTTTGAGCTGTTATTGTCACTATTTGAATAGAAATATTTCACTGAACTATGAAAAGATGTAAAGAACTAAAATCTAAAAGCCTTAAAGAGAGAATATACTTTATGGTTTATCATTTTTAATAAAATAAATGTATCTATATTGTGACTTTTTTAAAGTTAGGGAGATGGACTGGAAATCAATAGTCTAAAAATAAATGAATTCAACCCCTTAGGCTTTGGTTTCAGAATCTATAGGAACAAGAAAACTCCATTGCCCATTGCCCTAGATGTTTGCAATAAATTAAGATCGTATGGTATTGGAATATACAACACGACAGACTAAGGGTCATTAATGTTGCAAGTACCAAAATTATGGAATATATCCACAACCCTACCCACTCCATAAATAGTTACTGTTAGTTAAAAAAAAATGCAAAAGATGCTTCTCTTTATCAATGTACATATTTTATGAATTACAAAAGCATATCAATATCTTCTGTAATTCAGCTAAAGTAAACAGAAATAATTGGAAAGATGGCAGCTGCGTTATTAGAGATTTACTTAGCAAGAACAGTGTACTCAAAGTACAAAAGTTTCCATTGGTAGTGATTTCTCAGAAAATTAATATGGTTTCAATGCTTTTTTTCTTCTTTGCATTTTAACCTTCATAGGAATCATTTATCTAGAAAAGTCTTACTAAAAACATACAAAAATCTTAAATTAAAGCAAAATTTCAACTATTTGCATGGTCCTGCTTAGCTCTCTACTCTTACAAAAATAAGCATGAAAGTCAAAATTCCCAAATACACATAAAGGAATTTAAGATATGACATTGTTTTCCCTTGAATTCAAAAAGGAAATGCTTAGGCTTTAAGTGATTTTTCTTCTTCACAAAAAAAAAAAAACACAAAAAACCACAGGGCACATCTAAGCACCAAATGTAGATAAAGGGGAGTAAAATTGAGATCTATTCCAATCGTCTTTTTTTATTAATGATTTGATCATCTTTCACCAAACTATCTTTTCCCATTCTTTCACTATTCTGTTTATATCTTACTTCCACTTGAAACCTTTGCAAACTATCTTAATCAGTCTTAATTCAATTTACAACTTGACTATGTAGAGAAAAACAATCTTTACTTAGTCTAGAATCACTCTAGTCTTCTCCTTACGCCTCAGTGTGTGGATATCATGGAAAAATAAACAAGCAAACAAGAAATAAAGAGGCTAATTTTAAAGCCTAAACTAAGTAATGATATAAATTATTTATTTAAGGAGCATTTGTCATCTTGAGTAACAATTGTCAGTTTCTCACCCTCTCCACACCATGTGTTTCTTTGTAAAATATAGTCCAGGTGTAGAATAAGTATCTGGGACCTCATGGAAGCAGGGGAATGTCAGGCCCTGGGTGAAATGTTTATGGTTTCCTCTAGTCTCTAAGTTTATATAGGTGCTGCTTGCTCAGATGCCTGGCAGACGGAAGACTCTGACAGCATAACTTAATCTGACCTCATAGTTTCTTTGGGAAGAGGCAGCATAGCCATAGCATTAGGCTAGCTTGATATCAAGGCACATCTAGGCTAATAATGGTGCTACAAAAATTGTCTCCTTTAATCCAAATGGTCTAATTTGCAGCCCTCCCACAGCAAGGTCCTTCTGGTACCCTTTTGTATTAGTCAGGTTTCTCCTTTGATAATGTTACATAACTCTTCCCCTACATCTCAGTGTCCTTCAAAAACAAACATTTACTTTTCTTGCTCAAAGGTTTGTGGTTTGGCTCGGGTGGCTCTGCTTCAAGCTATAGGTTTGGTTCAGGCCTTTTTCATGTGTTTTTTTTTTTATTTTGATAAACTACTCAGTGTAGGATCTTTTCATAATAGATAGCAGAAGATCAAGAGGTGTCAATGGAAGCATGCAATGCTTCTTAAGACCATGGCTCAGAAGTAGTATTTTGTCACTTCAGCCCAAAGTCCATTGACCACAAAAAATTATATAGCCAAGTCCAAATCAATAGAAGGGAGGTGAATGATCCACATACTTTTTGTCAGAAGCACTAAAAACTTGCATATTAGAGGACATGAATGTATACTTCTATGACAGAAACTACTGATGTATTAGGAACAACAATTGATTTGCCATACCTCCTCTGGCAGTCTCTCTATACTGATTGCTATCTGGGTCTTGATCTTGTCTCTGTCCCAATAACTAAGCTCAGGGCTTCTTGGTATCTGACCACAAAGAACTGCCATGTTGATGAGACTGAGCCTCCGGCCTCCCTTCTCCACAAACCTCATTGGACCCTCCTTCTCCTCTCTAAATTTGAGACAAAAGACAGCCAAGCCAATTCTTTTTTCTCTTTCTTTTTCTTCATAGCGTCTAATAATCCCACTCTACACCAGAAAAAAAGGAATTTCTACTCTATCATATCTTCTAACTTCCTGGGAATCACGAAGTGGTGAAAAAGGGTATTTTCTTTATGTAGTAGACAATGTCTATGACATGAATCTTCCAGAATTAAATACTAAATTAAAAAAATGAGGGAATTTGGAAAATTTTCTCTCAAGACAACTGTCTTGATTGTAAAGCTAGAGACCAAATTTGTAATCTTATTTTTGAATATCAAAAACTAAATATCAACTAAGTCTTTCTCATTGCATTTTCTTTTAAAACATACTTATTTCCCTTGAGACATTTGATGACAAGTTTGAAAGTTACATTTTCTAGAAACCAAAAGATAAAAGTGCATTGATTTTTTTATGACCATTGTTCAAAGGGAAAATGCAAAAGGAGGGTGGAGAAATGATTCTAGGAGCCCAACTACAGCAATACTACGTAGGGAAGAACAGAATCAGTGTGATCAGAGAAGATCACAAATTACAAAAAAATTCACATATGTTTAAAAAGAGAGGGCAGTCAGAATACTTTGTATGATACTACAATGGTGGATATATGTCATTATATTTTTGCCCAACCCATAGAAAGTACACGAGTGAACCCTAGTGTAAACTATGGACCTTGGGTGATAATAATGGGATAATGTAGGTGCATCAGTTGTAACAAATGTACTACTCTGTTCTAAAAAAAAATAATAATAATAAAGAAAGAAAGAAAAAGTCGAGAGAGAGAGATCATGTCCTTAACACAAAACAAAACAAAACAAAATATCAGCCTGACCCATCAGTCCAAAGATCAATAATGAAAGATAATGCTTAGTATTCTCAATATTCAAAATTTCGGGCTTCTTTTGAAGGGAGATAACTATGTGGAGATCTTTAGAGAGAACTCCCAATTTCCCAGGTTATAAAAAGCATAATTTTGGGAAGTATTACCATGATAGAACAGCCTGATTTTATTTATAATATGTATGAGTAAAGTACAAAGTAATTCTTTTAGAGGAAGAATATATTTTTTTAATTAATTAAATTTAAAATATTTCATTTCATTACCTTTGAATTAGTATAACTTAATCTTATTCAGAATATTGCTACTTTAATTCAATTTACTTCCATTGATATTTCCATTAAAGGTTAGGGCATAATATGTGTACTATGCATAATATGTGATGCTGGTAATAATTAATTTATGAATTGGCTTAAAAAGTACCTGTTTTAAAAAAGTACCTGTTGATAAGTATATTCTCATATGATTATCAATACAGAAGGAAGTATTGTGAATTAATAATTACAAATAATATAATCTATTTTATATATTTATATATGTATCTGATACATGTATATGTACTTGTGTATATATATATATATACATATATATATATATATATATAATTTCACAGCAAAGAATTAAGTTTTCTTAAAGACTTGCCATCCAATGTTCTGTTTTTAGACATAAGAAGACAGCACTATTTTCAACAGACCACAGACCATCCTATTGCGCCTGTGATAGGTTGACTGACTAACAATCTTTCCTCAAACAAGCAACACATTTTATTTATAAAATGGATTATTTTGAGATACTCAAAAGTATATATGGCATTATAATATGGGTACATTGTAAATCAGTTTTATATTTTAAATAAATCTAAGCATTTTTCAAAAGTTATTTTAATAGTTATTATTTTATACATTAAGTTATAGATTAAAATGTTGTTTAAAAAGAGTGAAATTTAAGTACATAGATAGTAATCTATCTTAAAATCTATTTTTGTTGCTTCTTTCCAAGTAGTAAAAATTTTTTATCATAACTTCTGATATACGTTTTAGAGATGCATACTCGAGAAAAATTCACCAGAATTTTAGCATCAAAGAAATGGGTGTATGTCTCCAGATAGCCATGTCTTTTAGTGATAAAATTTATTCTCCCTGAGGAAGTTTCCTAAATTTTATATTTTTTCTCTCCCTCAACTCATGCAATTTTAATTAGTATTGGAAATTTATTATACTTGTAGATTTACTAAAAATATTCAAGGTTTACTAGTGTTACATCACTGCTCTACCAAATTATTAATAACAAGAGAAAAATTCATGTTTTATTGGGCATATGTGCTAGACACTGCCAAATGCTGATCATGGCCTATCTACTTTAATCCTCATTAAAGACCTTATAAAATACATAAGCAAAAAAATATTCATTATGTACTGCAGATCCAGTAAATTATTGCACCATTTTGAAAGTGCACTTTTAAAAAATGCCTTAGTGATGTTTAAAAGGGAGTGTGATAGAGTGAAGGGGGTGAAATCTGGAGAGCACCTGTGGAGGGAGAAAAGAGGAAAGGCACTAAGAAGATAAAAATGCTGGTGTCAAAGAATATCTAAAAACAATGTGACCTTGGTGGGGAAGAACTGCCTTTTCTGCTAACACTCAAGAGATATACTGCCAACAGATTATGTATCTCAGTATTGTTATCTAGACTCGGTCCCAGAAAGGCTTATGCAAAATATCGTTTGCTCCATTTTGTAATGTATGTCTGTGTATGTGTGTAATAAAGTTAAAAAAAATTACAATGTTTTCACTCTCCTAATCAGAAATTCAGTGAGACATGATTCTACTATTAATGGAAAAATGGAATGTCTATTCTGCTTTAAATTAAATTCCATATGAGGAATTTGGCCTTATATGTATCAAACCTCAACAATTCTCATGCTCTTCAGGCAGTAATTAAATTTCTCAAAATCTAAATAAGAAAATGCTATCAAAGTCAAAGTTTTAAATGCAAAACTATTTAGTGTATCTTTACATAGAACGGTGAAACATTGGAAAAAGACTAAATGTTCACAAAGCAGAATTTATAAAATAATATATATTATTTCATGTCATAAATATGTCATAAATGTCACATGAAAATTATACATGTATAATGTTTTAAAGTCTTAAATTCATATTGCATCATATAATATGAAATGGAAAACAGAGGATTGAATATTATAAAAAATTGAAATGGTAATAATTATATAAAACAAAAAACATAAATAAGGTATCTATAACAACATCTTTGAGTGGTTATCTCTGAGTAATACGATTATGGATTTTTCCTGTGTTTTTGTTTGTGTTTCCTTACACTTTATATCTTCTACAATGGGGATTTACTATCATTTTTTAAAGAGTAGTGCACTTAAAATTACAAACAACTCACCTTGCTGTCCCATGTACACTTTATGAAAGCAGATGAAATAAGTTTCTGTAATAAAAAGGATATTTGTATTTTAAAGTTGATTAGATCTTTTAAAATAACAAATTACTTGCTAAAGTCAATGATATTTTTTATTCTATTTAGGCAATATTCAAAATAATTTAATAAAACTAAATTTAATATTATATTCAAGACATAGAAAATGGCTTTTACTTAGGACACTGTTGGAGAAGAATAAATATGATAGAAATATATTTAAATAGCAGTCATAAATCAGAGAATATAGGCTTCAAAAGTGGACATAAAAATTTGCAGTATATATATATACCTAGCATGATTAAGTGCTCTATTATACCACTATAGAAAAGTTCATTAGAAGAATACCTGTTTGGCTGGGTTGGGGTATTGGACACTTCTCTAAATGTTGACGCTAGAGAAAGAAGTCCATGAAGGTAGGTCTAGGTTTTGAAGTTGAATGTTGAATTCATGTTGCTTTACCTTTATACAGTGCCTTATGTTTTCAATGATGCTCTACATTTAATATACAGAGAGTGTGAAAAAAATGTATACACATATTAAGAAAGGAAAAAAACTGTTAAAATTGTAATAGTAATACAATGAATGATGCTAGCATTCATTTGATTACTGCCCTGTTTTGAGTGAATGTCATACTACATACACATTGCTACCATAATTCAATTCAACATCGAAAAGCAGCACATAGATAACATCTCTTACAGAATTGTACACTTGAAACTTATGTAATTTACTAACCATTACACTTGAAACCTATGTAATTTACTAACCATTGTCACCCCAATAAATTTTAATTAAAAATATGTGTACATTTTTGGCACCCTTGGTATATCACATTAATACTTAGAACACCACGTTGAGATACACAGTCCAGATAGCTAATGAAGTTTAAAGAGTTTTGCAGCTTCCCTATGGCCTATAGGTCCCAAATCTATGCGCAGAGGCCAGATCTTGTAGTCTGTGTTTTTAACGTAAGAATGGTTTTCTTTCTAAAGGTAGTTCTTTAAACCCAGCTGGGGGAGAGATTTGGGGCAATAGGATCTCACTGCATGAGTCAAATTATGTGAGATGAGTGACCTGCACCTCTGTCTAAACAGAGGAAAAAAGATTAAAACTTTATATGTGAATAAACTTGTCTGTTTCCCTCTAAATCCTATCTCAGATTTACTCAATCTTACCTCAGAGATACTATCTCATTTACTATTATAGTGCGAGTTGCCTAGAGTGTGCTTCTCAATTTTTCCTATAGTGTAGAAACTAATAATTTTCCTTGTCATTATAGCCATAAAAATCATTAACCAATATTTTGCCTCAACTCTCAATCAACATTTTACTCAGGCACTTTCAACATGCAAATTCATTAAAATAGTCTAAAAGTCTAAATAGTCTAATAGTGAGTACTGTACTCAAACAGTGTGTTATGAGATCTATTCCTGGTCTTATGGAAAATGCATGTTATATTCATACAGATGTAGAAAGGCTGCAAGGTTACTACAGTCAGAGTAGCCAGTCTTCTTCCTGCCATAAATGGGTCTGAATTTTGTTTTGTTTGTGAACATTAAAACATTTCAACAAAATATACATCACATATGTTATTGATTAAAATAAATTGAGCCACAGACAAAGCAGACATAAAAAGAATGTCGTTTTTGAAGTTTGTTAACAAGTAGGAGATGTTAGTCTTTGCAAGTCTAAGACTTTATAGATCAATTTAATACATTTTTAAATGCTTTATGACTCCAGTGATTAGGCATTACAGCTAATTACTCTAAGTATTTTTTCTTGAAGGCTTTTACTCATTTACTAACTTCCTACTTTCACTCATTCAACTGAAACAATTAGATTCACCAAGAGAAATGGGTAATGTCTTTTCAAACCATATTTCCCATAACACTAAGTTTCCTGCAGCAAATCATTAAACAGTCAACAGATGCATTTAGTTTTCAGTCTCTGTACAACTTCCAGCAATTATACTGAAGGGCAAAAGTGGATTTTTTTCCCCTTTACTATCAAATATCTTCTTTTGCCCCCAATTAGACAAATAGGTTATTAAAGAAATTGCTTTGCTCCTGTACAACTTGCATACTATTGTATGTTTTAACATACTGAGAGTTGATATCAAATGCCATGGAAGGTCTTGGGACAAGTAAGAGAAGAGATTTAAAATTCACTTTGTGAACAAGGAAACGACTGTTGATATATGCAGCCAAGGAATCATTCCTGTTAATAAGGTTAGCACCCAACAATTATATCAGCTAGGAAATTATATGCTCCAGAGTTGACAAATTATTAGAAACCCCCTTTTGTTTCATCCCCCAAACATAAAGCAAGTATACTTTAGTGACACGATTTTTTTTCTGGCACCTTTCCATAGCCAATTCCATTCATGCAGAAAAAGGATGAAATTCCATCATTCGAGCATGACATCTCAAAATTCAAACTTAATGAGAGCTTTGGCAGCTTCTGTCGAAGGCAGACAGTGATTAACAAAACACTTCAGAGTACAAGGCACAGCAGTGCTCAAAGAAAACAGTGATGATCTCCACTTAATTGTAGAAAAGCCCAAAGCATCTGCCAGCCGAGGAGAGCTGGAGCCATAAGGAGCTATTGCTCAGATAGGCTGTCATCTCCAGAGATCAACAACCATATGCTCAGCTCAAGCACAAACTCCAAAGAAGTTAATTTTCTGACAAAATACAGGGATAAATATGACATTCAAACAAGTGTGCTCACCCATCCTGAACACACGTTCATCTGCACGCATCAGATTTATGCATCGTTTAAACACAAGCAAATATAATTTGTTTGGAACACAAACATTGCTGCATGAGTACAGGTATAATTAATCTTTGTCTGCTCCACAGGTTCTCGTGTTCTACTGGTTAGCCACACTTTCAACAAACTTTTGATGAATGGAAAAGTCACCTGTTGCTTCATACCTAAGCACACAACACAGTTTTTCAAGCTCTTGAAATTAATGCAACTTACTTAACTCAAGATGAAAAACAAACCTTATTATAGCTATGATTTGAAGGTTGTATGTGTGTGTGTGTGGACAGATCTATCTTTCTGTCTATCTATCTATCTATCTATCTATCTATCTATCTATCTATCTATCTATCTATCTACTATCATCTATCTATTGTATCTCTAAAAGCAAAGCTGAGATCTTGCCAAAACCTATCTGGGATACAGCCTTGCAAATAGAATCAAAGGTTTCTAAGAGATATTCTAAGAGATAGCTATTCTAAAAGATAGCTATTTCTCAGAATCAAGTCACCAGCGAAATTGGTGGTTCCTGTGGTCGGATGTATTGTAATTGAAAATAACAGAAGGTAAAAACAAGAAAAACAAGAAAATAAGCAAGAAATGATAAACATAAAGGCTACAAAAAGTAAAAAAATAAAAGGCTGAATTCTAAAAAGAAAAAAATTAGAATAGAAAGAGAAACTCCCATGTTCTCCCATCGCTTAAGAGGTGGTGATTTGTCTGTGAGGTAATACCTTCTCACAAAATACATCATATAGGATCAGATGGATTAGAGTCAGCATTCTATCAACAGTACATGTCTTCAAAACAGGTGTTTGATTTAACATTTTCACACTAGCCAAACAGTGGTGAATTTTTCAGAGGTGAACAACCACAGTCCTTATAAAAACTAAAGAGAAGCATCTGGTAGCAAAGTGCTGCAGTAGCAAATGCAACTCCTGTTTTAAGAAACTCATAATGCTCTTCCCCCAAAGAATTAGATTTCTCCTTTATAGCATCAGTGTCTTCCAAGGCTGCACATTGAAACTTAAGTGCTGACTTATTTCTAATTGTAGCCTCCCTCCCCATGTGGAGATTACAGTGGAAATGTCACATTATCATGTCTTTGTATAAGTTTTGTTAGAGTTTGTTATGTTGCTGTCTTATAATTTTTTAATTTTGATATTATTGTTTGTTCACCATTTAAAAATATTTTTAAAAATATTCTCCAATTATAGAAGAAATTTATGGTTATAATAGAGAATTTTTTAAATGAAGGGAGTTACAAAGAGGAAAGTACAAATCACTTTTAAAGCTACAATTAAGCAAAACAAAACGAAGTAAAAACTGGTTAATTTTGATAAAATTCTGTCATCTATATAATACTCATACCATTGAACTCACATTAAAATGTAAGATTAATTTTTGATATTCCTCTCTGTACCTTCAACATTACTCATATCATTATAGAGATATGAAAACATTTTTAAATTACTGATTAACATTCCATTGTACAGATGGACTTATCTTACCATGACTTGTTTTACTATTCCCCCATTTGGAGTTTTTCTAATTTTTTAACCAATATGAATAGCACTATAATAAAATTCATTATAAAAGAATTTATAAATTCTTTTAACTGGAGTTTCTAGATCAATTGATATGATTATTTTAAGACTCTTTACATGTGTTACTAAATTTTCCTTGAGAATGTGAATGATGGTTAAATTCTTACTGTCTATACAGGAAGACTACCATGCCATTAAATGCTATCTTTACTGATAGGTCCTTTTAATTAAACCATGTTCTAGATTACTACATCAGGAAAAAAAAATGTTTGTGGTCTGGGAAACAAAACTGAATATGACAAAATTGATTAAATCACTTCCAAAGTAAAATGATTTAGGCAAAAGGAATATTCACAAATATATTTTAAATGAAAAACTATAAAAATATTTGTAATTTTATTTTAGAGTTGAAATGTTATACATTTTGAGTTAAAATATACACTTTCTACTGTGCATGAGATAATAGAGGAAGTTAAATTTTATAAATGAGCAAAAATAGAAAAAGTAATACAAAATAGTAAGAGACAAACTAGTATAGTATAGTTTATAGTTTATCTCCAGGTCAAAATATAAATATGTATTCTTTTCAGATTTTTATATACCCTTTCAAGTCTGTCTTCAAACATGCACAAAGCTTTTTTGAACATGTTTGCTTGACCATTCTGAACTCTTGATCTACTGCAGTACCTTTTCCATCAACCTTTGTATAATTAATGGTCTGAACAGCACTGCTTCCATTTCCTCACCACCCTCATCCTAGTTAGCTGATTTGACTTCCATCCCCACTATTCTACTGAAAAGAATTTCTAAGTACACCATTAATTTGTCTTGCTAAATTGGTGTTTTTGGTTTATTTCTTGCTTTCCTTTTTTTATTTAGATTTCCTTCTTCTTGAAACCATTTTCTAGTTTATCAAACACAATCTATCCTTTTCCATTGCCCATTCTTCCTTCCTCTGAGGATGACCTCTCCCTCATCTCTATTATGCATAGTTAAACTTTTTTTTAAGAAATAGTAAAATCAACACCTTCTCATATTGTTCCAGTTCCAAAGAATTCATGGCACACATTTGGCATTGGTAATGTTACTACCTTCTAGTACTGCTTTATGAATATGTCTTACTCCTCACAAAAATTTTCAACTGCTAGAAGGTAGAATGCCTGAGAATCGTTTTTATGCATTTCTTTGCCTATTCACTCTTGTCGAAGAAGCTATAGATTCCAAATACCTTATAAGGATTAGATGGCTCTGATACTATCCTAACATTACCATGAGCATTCTCCCATGAAAAAATGAATTTTAAAATACCTAATATAGTATCTAGAATATACTTAATACTCAATACATTGATATTGCCTCCTCTTTCTTGATTCAATTCTCAGTCCTTACTACTTCATTTTCTGTGGAAAATTGCCATTTTTTGGCCTCCAAACATCTGACTTATCTCCTGTTTGTGGGATTGTTTCTCCCACATTGTGCTGTGCAGTCAGTTCTGCTCTAACGTGACATACAAGGTCTGACAATTAACTTCACGAACTTGTTGCAACAATGTTGCTAATCTTTTCTGATATCAGAGGGATTATTCATTATGAATGTTTACCAACTGGACAAACAGTTAACCAAGTTTATTATTTGGAAGTGCTGAAAAGCCTACATGAAAAAAATGAAACGACCTGAACTTTTCCATAACAATCCATTGCTTTTGCATCACGACAATGCACCAGCTCACACGGCACTGTCTGTGAGGGAATTTTTAGCCAGTAAACAAATAACTGTATTGGAACACCCTCACCACTCACCTGATCTGGCCCCCAATGACTTCTGTCTTTACCCAAAGAGAAATAAAATATTGAAAGGAATGAAGACATTTTGATGACATTCAAGACATCAAGGGTAATACGAAGACAGCTCTGATGGCTATTCCAGAAAAAGAGTTCCAAAATTGCTTTGAACGGTGGACTAGGCACTGGCATTGGTGCATAGTTTCCCAATAGGAGTATTTCGAAGGTGACTGAGTGATGTTCAGTAATGAGGTATGTAGCACTTTTTCTAGGATGAGTTCTGAACTTAATTGTCTGACCGAGTATGTGCTCCTAGAAACTGTCATGCTATGCAAAATTATACAGTAAAATCAGTAGTCTTATGAGAAAAATAGGGTTTGGGGCATAACTTCATCAGTGACATATTTAAAAAATTAAATCTAACAAAACCAGTAGCACCATTTTACATGTGTCAAATTGTTGAGAAATACCTAAATATCATAATAAGGTACTTTTACACTAAACATACTAAATATAGTATTTTACCTTGATAAACACCAGAAGTTTGCTTATAAGTGAGTGATGGTGGGGATGTAGCATGTGAGTTGTGAAGTGGTGGAAGGAGGGATAACTGAAGCGAAATAGAAGATTGTTACACCAGATATAGATGGATGTGGTTCATAATACACATAGTGAAGTGAGGCAGCTGGTGGAGGTCTGAAGTGTGTTTGTGAGTGAGTGTTTTTTGAGTATTCCCTAATTGGTTCAGTTCAGCTAAGTGTAGTTTTCTGCATTCACCTAGTCTTTCTCATAATCATAATTACAAAAACATGAAATTTGTGTTATGCTCAAATTGTCTCCCAATATATCAACTGAAATTTGTGTTTTTAAAGTGTATTGGAACAGCATGCATATTCCACATTAGAGGTGCTTTTCTATCCTAATTACTGGATGCCCCAAACACTACCAGCCTTGTGTAAAGTTCATAACAAGAACAAGATTTTAAAATGTTCAGAGCCATACATGTGGCTCTGTCATTTGGTCCTTATGAACCAGTGGATCCATTGGTACTGCCCAGATCTGAGGTGATTTGGGCTGGTGTTTAGGGCTTGCTATACACAAAAAATAATCACATCAATGTATTTTAGGGTTTATGGTTAAATAATGTCTTCTGCAAATAGTTATCTTTTTGGGAAACAGCTATTGACTTTTTCAACTCTTTATTGTTAAACAACAGATACCCATGTGCCCTGACCTGCTTAGTGTTATTCAAAGCCATGAATTCAGATGTACCCAATATTCACGATTGTCAAGTGAATATTTTACTTACTGTAAAGACCAGGAGGGCCTAAATGTGTAAGCAAGTTGCAAGGAAATTTGACTTACACTCAGCATGACAATTCCTGCTATGCTTTTATTGATTTCTCAATCCACACTGACTAGTGGGGAGTTTCCTATGATTGATACACTGAGGAAGGAAAAAATAAATTGGTTTATAGGTGGCTTAATACAATATGCTGGTCCCAAGCAAAGTGTACCCTAAGGAGAGGTGCTAAAGAATAGAAAAGAAATCTTCTATGGGGTAGAACTTTGTATGACACATGTCATTGCCCTTTTTGCCCAGAAAGAGAAATAGTCTGACATAAAGCTTTATACAATACATACCTAGTGACTAAGATTTGATCAGATTGTCAGAGATTCAAAATATTTGAAGATTAATAACAAACTGGCTTAGGTAAAGTTATCTGGGCAGATCTCTTGAAATAGTATAAATGTGGGAGGATTTTTGTGTTCCTAAATGCTCATCTCCCCTCTGGAAGAGGTTCTCAGTAATCAGGTAGACAGATATTCCTCTCTGTGAAAGTCATTTAGCCTCTTTTACACAGTAACCCCCTTAAGCCAGTATTTTCACAATAGGCTTACAAACAATGTGCTAGGATGGCAAAGCCAGAAGCTATATTGAAAACAAATTAAAAGGATTCTCTGTCACTTAAATTAATCTGGCTACTGCCATTGCTAAGTGTCAATATTCTAACATGATATATGCATCTGAAATCTTCAAATTTTTCCATAAAGCCCTAGAATCTTTCATCCATTTGCATCATGGAGAGAGCAGAGATTTGGCTCACTGGGAAAAAAAAAAAAATTCCCTCAATTTGCATTTTCCTTATCCATCTACCATGTTACTGCCAGAAAAATCATCTGGTTCCTCACTGGATGTCTCATTCATCATCATCAACCACCATGTTTCCCGAAAATAAGACCTAGCCAGACCATCAGCTCTAATGCATCTTTTGGAGCAAAAATTAATATAAGACCCGGTATTTTATATTATATCATATTATATTATATTAGACTCAGTATTATATTATGTTAGACTCAGTATTATATTATGTTATATTATATTATGTTATATTATATTATACCTGATATTATATTATATTATACCCAGTATTATATTATATTATATTATATTGCATTGCATTACATTACATTACATTACATTACATTATATTATATTATATTATATTATATTATATTATATTATTGTTATTTTATATTATACCATACCTGGTCTTATGTTATATTAAATAAGACTGGGTCTTACACGAATTTTTGCTCCAAAAGATGCATTAGAGCTGATGATCCAGGTAGGTCTTATTTTCAGGGAAACACAGTATGAATCTGCTTCATTATTAAGAAAGTAGGCAAAGAACTGATGCCTACCAGTTTCACTGTTCTTATTATATCCATTACCAAGAAATAGATGAACTTCCAGATTGAGAGTTGGTCTATTAAACACAATGTTGTCAGTAGGTAGACAATTCCTTGAGCCATTGGATTGGTGGCCTACATGATGAAGTGCTTATTCTGAACCAGCAACATTACATGGAAAAAATCGAGTTGCTATTTACTGAGAAGGGAAAGACTAGAGAAGGAGGAAGTATAAAAGAGACATTCAGGATTTCTGTTTTGACATTTGAATTTGAAGTGCCTATTAGATATCAACAAGGAGACTTAAGAAAAAGAGGTCTGAAAAGGATATATTTATACGAGAGTCATCAACAAATAGATGGTATTTAAAGATATGAGACTAACTGAACTCACCTAGGCAGTGACAGCTGACAAAACTGAGAAAAGGTCCAAAGATCTTAAGGCTCTCCAGAACCAGCCAAGGAGACTAAAATGAGCAGTGACTAGGCAGGACAACCAAGAGGATGGTGTCTTAGAGCCTAAATGAAAAAAACAATTTCAAGAAAGAGAGGGTGATCAGTTATTTCAAAAACACTGTTGAAAACTTAAGTGTCAAGGGATCATTACTTTTTTTTATTAGTTTCAGGTGTACAAAAATCAACAATGTTGTAAAGATTTTGTAGGGTGTCAGATGGGCACATGTCTTATTAAGGAGACCACTTCATGGATGGTATAGATGCCTGACCATTGCACTGTACACCTGCAGCTGAAGCTGAATAATAATAAATGTCAAATATAATTATATAGATATAGATATAGATATATAGATATATAGTCACAGGAGGTGGATTACAGCATAGGGAATACAGTCAATTGCATTGTCATAGTTATATATGATGTCACAGGGGTAGTAGACTAGGGAGGAGGGTTATCACTTTGTGAGGGGTGGAAATGTCTAACTATTGCATTGTTTTGTACACAGGAATCATTACATTTTGCAACATGGAGGTCACCGCTGCTTATCACAACTCCAGTTTCAGTGGATTGAAAAAAGCAAAAGCCTGATTAGAAAGGGTTCTAGAGGGTTTGGAAGAAGAATTCTGGATAATGAATACATATAAGATGTTTTAGGAACTTTACTATAAAGGAAAGGGGTTAGGCATGGAAACAAGGATAAACTGTTAGTCCATAATAACCAAGAAAAGGCAGAACACAGATACACATGCAAGTGCACTGACAGACATAGAAGCATGTGGAAGTTCTCTTCTGATTCTTTCCTATTTCTGTTTTCTCTTTGAAATAGGGAGCATGCTCATCAGCAGAGTGTGATGATATGGAGCAGGCATAAGAAGTCAGAGGAGAGAAAAGAAAACGTGACATAGTCTAAGACAGGAGGGGAGGAGTTTGGGAAATGGAGTAGCACTACGACTTGTGACAAGTCACCCTATGACTTTTCACTAGTGTCTTTCAGCTCTTCATATGCACACATGGAGTAGGTATAGAGTTGTTTACAGAAAGAATTGGGGATTTGCTGAGCCAAAGATGTAAAAAAGACAGAAATGGGAAAGATGTAAGGGTGTCATTACAATAATGGCCCATGTGATCTAAACCAGCAGAGTGGGGAGTGAGTGTCACAGTTGTCTCACCCTGCTAGAAGCACTTAAATTCCTTAGTTTCTGCTCTATGCATATGGGCTTCTGACAAACAGTTTCCTGTCACCATTTAGGGACTTTTTTGTGTGTCTTGATGAGTAAATTCTTTCACAACACAAATAGCAAGATCTCAATAGCAACTCAAAATAAATAAATGATCATTGGCTACTTTTTACTTTTGAAATAGTCAATTAGTCTATTTTTGATCCACAGAGAGGAACAAAAATTAGGTAGTGGGCTTAACTGGGTAACAAAACATTTTCAGGAGACACAAATTATGAGAGAAGACAACAAATTATGATCTTTGAAATCACATAGACTTGGGTTTGAATTCTGGCCCAGAAGCTCACATGGTTTCTCTCACCAAAGCAGTTTACTAAACCATCCTGAACCTGAGTTTCCTTATCTCTAAAATGAAGATACTACCTACCAAATAGCTTTACCGTGAATATTAAACAAGACAATATTGTGCATTACTTAAGGTGAGTTTATTTTTAAATGTAGTTACTTTTCTCTTCTGTCAGTTGATATACTTAAATTGTGTTACCTGAAATGCTACTTTCCCTGGGTACTATGTAAAAAAGTAATTCCATAGTCAAATATGTTTTAAAATGCCGTGTCAAACAAGGGTAAACAGTTTTATTGATTGTAGATCTTTTCAGAGAGTTTGATATTTTAATATACTTTTGAAATTTAAGAAAGCAGTTTACTAAAAAGCATGTAAGGTGCCCCACATGCATTTGACAGGAGAATCCATTTTTCCTGAATATTTAAATGTCCAACTATTTCACAATGTGCTACCGGGAGAAACTGTTTTAGACATTTCTCTGCCTGAATTTCTACTCTGAAAACTCATCCAAGGATAGCCAAGTTCTATATACTCTATTTGGCAGAGCTAATGACATTTTCAAAGGCCACACCATACTTTTAAAGCTCTAGCATAGTTATTTTTCAGGGAAAATAATTCCACAGCCTCTTGAGGAATCAATTTAGGAATCTAAATTTAAGTATAACCTTCTTATACCTAGCTAAATACTCTGTATTTAAAGTTCAGGAGACTTCCTCTCACTCAATATAATTTTGTTACAATAAATATTTTGTCACACCCATAGAATTTGAAACTTACAAACCATTTCATGTTTTCATTTTGTTTTTACTAACTCAACAAGTTTTCATATAATATAATATATTAAACTATATTTGTTTGATAATAAATCTAAGCAATTTTTTGTAATCAAATTATCTCCTTTTTTACACAAAAAACAAGTCATCTGATATCTAGATATATAGTTTTTGGAGGAGATTAAAACAAAAACCCCCAATCAGGGAATAGTTATAGAATTATTGTTATAGTAGGAAAAAATACAGAACTTACTCTTTTTTTTGACCAAAATAATAACATTCATTTAGCAAGTACACGACAAACCTTCATTTTTAAAAATTGAAATTGTTTTTTCTTTTTTCTTTTTTCCTAGGATGCACCCTATTGTGCTAACAAAGACTAGAAAGTTACTTTTCCTGTGTCTTCCTGATCTTTTATAGAGTTATCCAAAAAGTTAACAAACAGCAAATGAAAGATCATGACTCTTTCACATAATGCTTTTTTCCTGGGACTGCACACACTACTGTGGTCTTCTTTAACCACTGAAACTTGACATTTCCTATTTCCTCATGTTAGTACGACATTAACTGGAGCATCACATTCTGCTAGTATCTCTTTCCCTTATTATTTTTATGCATTTTATGCTATTTTTAAAGTCATGCTGTTGAATATGTCATGACTGAGTGTGAGTGAATCCAAATATCAGACCTTTTAATATGAATACAAATGTCAGATTGCAGGCAAGCCCTTGTTGGTTGAATTTCATAACATAGAAAACATCCCAGGTGCATCTAATTCTAGAATGTCACCTCAACCAGGCACCCTTATAAAAATACATGCATAATGGGACTGACAAATTTTAAATGAATTCAGGAAAACATAAATATTTCAGGTAAAATTTGAGAAAGAAGTCAAGCTTCCAATGTGAAGACCTAGTGTCACCAAATATGATACAAAGGGAAATTACAACTGTATTTTCCTAGTAGCTTAACTATCAGTTTCAGATTGTTAGTGACGACTTTGAATGGGATAAATTGAAGATAAAATAACATTTGTCCCCTTTTTTCTGTTGTTGGATTTTACGTTTACTGTCTTTATTTGGTAGTGTGTATAGCCAAGTCATTTAAATTTTCAGTAATCCATTTCAAAAAGTGACCATAGGTGACAAGAGCCTTTTGACATTCATCTTTTTAAGTTTTGATGTGAACAGTTGTTGAAGGAAATCATTGAAAGCGAGATGACCCTGGGGTTCAGGGCCCTGTGACACACCATATTTAAAGCATCAAACACAGGTGCATGCCAACTTGATTCTAATTATCTCAGCCTGCTAGAAAGAAATATCCCTTTACTTTATTTTAGTCTAACCTTCATTTTTCCATTCAATGGAAAATAATAATACATAATGTGAGCTATATAAAGCCTTATTTTGCCTTTGCAGCATCCTGTGCTCTGAGCAATGTCAATCCATACTTCTTTTATTTGGGCGAATCACTTTCTCTTTGAGTCTGTGGAAGAACACCAGCAGAGGGAAGGATACTTAGTAGAGTCGCAGTATATATAAATAGCTCTGTCGAGAGCATTACAAAGGCTCTGTTGTGCTATCACACAGCAGAGCCAATAATGTACAATATGAAAAATCCCTGCCAAGTGCACAGAGAATACAGACAATGTTTGCCATTTCTCTGATCGGCTGTTTGTTATGTGCTGCAAGAGTTTATAGCCATAGAGTCAGAAAAGCCTACCACACCCCAAAGTCTTTCTATTAGAGCAATAATAACAACATAAACCATAAACTCACACACACACACACACACACACACACACACACACACCTTAAAGACATCAGAACAGCATCAACAACAACAACAACAAAAACAGTGGGTGGGAGTGGAATTGAAACACAAACATTTCTATAGAAACATAAAGCACCAAAGCCCTGTATAACCACTTCCTTAAAGATGCCTTCTGTTTTCTGAAAGCATATCTATCCACAAATGTGTAAAAGAGTTAGAATACCAGGATTTTTAAGGAAAACTAATACCTTGAAAAATCATACATGAAAAATCATATATGAACTGAGTACCTTATTGAAATACTAAAACAAAGTAATTTATTCTCCATAAAAACTTAACATTTTATTTTTCATAAGATGGACTCCAAAATTAGCATCACTGATTTTTCTTTTCAAAATATGGCTCAGACATAGCAAGAAAATAAGATGCTTGAAATCTACCACTTAAGATTCTCTTTGACTTTATAGGCTGTATTTAAGATGTGGCTGTACGTACATGGCAGGCAAATACATGTTCTGAGCATTCTTGATTTTAGCTACTTTCAACAAGCATTTTCAATTTTTGATTAAAAAAATTTCCATAAAAATATAATGTTGTTACATTTTTATTACGATAGCCTAAAATAACATCACAATAAGATCTTTCAAAGTTTCTCTTTTTATCCTAAATCTCTTCTTTGTTTCCTTTACTGTGACCCTTCCCTCCTTATTTCACCTCTTGTCTTGTGATCCCTTCTCTCTTCCTCTGCGTCTGTCTTTCTTTTTTCCAGTCATGTCTAAAGTTATTTATAATCGTCTTTTGCTTTTCTCTTTATCTTACATATACCTATTTCTGGATTTCCCTCTTCTTTCTTGGTTTCTGGCCCTACTTTCTTCTTTCTCTATTTTCTCTTTCTCTCCTTTCCTCTGTTTTACACTGTTAACATTTTTCCCCTTCTCTTTCTCTCAAAAGCATAAGGCAACAGAAGACATTTTTTGAAATGGCACCTTATACGTCATTCAAAACAAAATGTTCAAACTGAATCATTCCAGTGTATGCAAACTTCCTTTAGTGGAATCCAATCATTCTTTATAACCCAGTTTAAAATTCACTTCTACAGTGAAATATATCTCTCCTTTCTTAGGAAAAAAGTTTGCTTTCCTATCTGCCCCCCAAATACCTATAAGTACAATTCTATTGTAGAACTTGTCATGTTACATTATATAAGGTAGTTTACATATTAATCTGGCCTAGAAAGTGTGACTTGCTTGATTGGAAGATATATAGCTCATATAGCTTCTTATTCCCTGTACCCAAAATGATATCCTAAACCCAACAGGCCCTCAATTTCAAAAAAAAAAAAAAAAATTAAAGGAATACAGGTACACCAATTGCTCTGAGTTTATAGCCCTGCTTTCCATTTATTGGGTAAGTCACTTAACCTATACAAACTCAGGTTTCTAATTTATAAATTATAAATAATTACTTCCTAGGTGGTACAATAGTGCATTTAAAGCATAACGGTACCTAGCACATAGTAATTACTCAATTTGTCTTAGCTGTTTGCTTCTTGGGACCTGTCCTGATATCAACAGTTTTGATATGGTTATAATTTCTCTTAAAATAAAACTATTAAATTTCTGCCAAACACTTTTTTATGGTCAACATTATTATCCTGCAAGTGTGCTGCTGGATGTCTCATTAAATGATATATAGATTCCCTAAAGGTGAACTTGAGGACTTGAAACTTTTCTGTAATGGGCATCACTAGGGAGTAGGAATTCCAGATGGTTGATGGCAGAGCCAGCTGTCCAGAGAGCTTTTGCTTGACGAGAGCTGTGGCCCACAGAGACCAGTGAAAAGGTAAGGGCCCATCTGAAAGTCTGGCTCAGTGTACTAGAGTAAGACTACATGCACATCAAATATGAGACCCATCATTTGATCCATTCGTGGGTCATTTATTATTATTCCATTCAATGCATTGTATGATTATAAATTCTACTACATTAGAGAACAACCTAAACAACATTTGCTTTATGTGTAATCCTCCTTTTCTGGAGAAAATTTATTATCCTTTTGTACCCTTAAGGAAAACAAAAAGTCACAATATAAATTATAGTTAGGACATTACAAAGGATTCTTGTATGAATAAATATATCTATGCAAAAAAATATTTTTTTGTGCATTGCTCTTTAAAGCCTATTATTTGTACTATGAGTAGAGATGAAAGTAACTTCATAGATTTTTTTTTTATTTCTTGCAATTAGAAAATTTTACTTTATTTCTTGCCACACACATCCAACTACCTTTTCAAAAATTTCCCTAAATCCTCAAATTTCTGAAACTACATGAAAGAAAAGAATCTAGGTTGTTCACTCCCCCCCAGTTACTTTGCTTTAGATATTACTCAAATCTATTCTTTTCCACTCATCTTTTTCTATTTCTCTACCCCATTATTGTATCTTTGTGTGTTTTTCCCCTGAAGGATACCACTTTGCACATATATCAATTCAAACTAATCCTGACTTGTTTTGTAAAATATTTTTCCTATTTCCTCAAGGTCATTTTTATTTTCAATGTTACTTCTATCAACTAATCAGCCCTTACAATAGCTCTGCTGTATGCAGTATATTTGAAAAACGAAACAAATAAAAAAAAGTGGCTCCTTTCCCTCTTTCTCTGATGTACCTACTCTTCTATAAGTATTACACATTACCCTTCTTTTTCTTCCTGGTCTCTACATGGGTCTTTCTCCTGACTTTCCCTTCTCCCTTATCCAGCCTAGAATGCCTAATCAATGACTTAAGTCTCTCTCTTGCCAGCATCTCAAGTTATTTTGGCGCATACGTTCTCTGCCCCTGTCATACAAACATTTAGCCCTGGATAAGCCCAGTCATCCACTCTCTTCATGTCTACCTACTGAGCAGTGCTAGAGAAAAATCACAAAATCATGACATTTGGTGCTTTTATAAATATATGCCTTCTGATTTTAACAATGCCCTCTAGGTTAATTAGTAATTTTTAATGCCTTTTATTAGTATTCTCTTCCATTTCTAGAGTATCTGTTCCAAAATTTCATTATTCCCTTGAAATGAGCATTAAACATTTACTTACTTATTCCCAGTCATATTTATTTGCCTACTATTCTTTTAGAGAAAACTAAGGTCATTTGGAATTTATTTCCTCAAGTTCCTGCCTCTTATCTTTTTTAAAAAAAATGATTTACTCCTAAAACATCAGAACCTTATCCCATGCTGCTTCCAGGAAAGAAATGGCCCAATTCCTATTCAAGAATAGACCTTTGCTTCTCATCTACATCAATGGTGCTGCTCAGTGATAAGTTTTTACTGATCGCCATCATAATAGAAAAGAAATAGAGAACTTTTCACAGAGTATTTAATATCAAGGACTACTGTTATTCTGAGAGAGACACTTTTACCTTTATTGGCATTAAGTATCTTATTTTATAAATTAAAAGGAATATTATATGCAATTGGTTTCTTTAATGTTTTTCCTCTAACCTGGGTTCTTTTACTCAACTTCCATTTAAAAAGAAAGGGAAATAAGAAAAGTAAGATTTAAAAAATATTTCTTGCTTGCCCACTCTTTACATCACACCTTTTCTTTTTTATTTCTTGTTTCTTTTAGAGTCAAGCTTTTAAAGGAATAATATACATCCACTGTTCAATTTCCACAAGTCCCAGTCACTTTTTAACAACTAATAGTTAATTTCTGTTCACTAAAATTGTGTTTGTTAGCATCAATTATTACCTTCTAATCACCACAGTCAAGGGTCACTTTTAAGTCCCCATTTTCTTTGATCCCAAAGTTGCCTTTGGCACGATTGACCATTCCCATATCTTGAAAGTTTTTTCTTTCCTTTGGTAATGCAATATTCTTTTGTTTCTCTACTTACTCTCTGACACTTATGTGTCCTTCTTTTGGAGATCTGCCTTATCTGCCAGGTTCTTAAGTTTTGATGTTCCTCCAGTGGTTCGTTAGTAGTTCCTTCTCGTTTCATATTACTCACTCTGTGTAACCTTATTCTTAACAACTTTAAACAATCTGTATTTCTTAACATCTCTTTATAGAGCTCTAAATCTCTGTTATTAACTTCCTATTACGCATTTTTATCCATATATTTTGTTAACTCCCAGTTAAATGTGCTCGTTACAAATCCTCTTTTATAAGTTATCTCCCGCCTCCTGTTCTATCAAAATGGTGCTACCCTTGAATTAGTTGTCCAAATCAGAAACCTGCTCCTCTCTATTCTTTACTTCCAGTCAGCCAGTTACCTACAACAACTTGCAAAATCCTTTCTTGTCAAATCTGATTAGTACCACCTCGATTTCCTCTTGATATCTTGTCTTGGTTAAAGCAATATCATTTTAACTCTGATCTCTTTCAAAACTCACTTAGAAGGATCTTTCTAAAATTTCTATGGTTCTACATTCTACAGCATGAAGTCTGTACTCTTGTCCGTGCTTTTCAAAGCCTCCCACCTCTCCTGTCGTATTTCTCAACACCCATCAGCACCTTTCTGATTCTGCCTTACTAAACATCTTAGTGCACCCATCATGGTGTCTGCTGGGCAGATGCGACCCTCTTCCTGGAATGCCCTTCCTTTTCTCCAAAATTCTTGAACAACACTCAGCATAGAGCTGAAGGGTTCTAAGGTGACTTCTTTGGTCTCAGAGTATTTATTAAAGTATAATTTATTTGCCTTTGTTCAGCACAAAGTTATAAGCTTCTTGACTAGAAGGAGTTTGCCTTTTTTATCTGGTATAAAGCCTGGTTTTTAGCAGCCACTGAATAGATGTGCACTGATAATGACATTCTCTTCTCTCAGTACTGAACCTAATGTCTCTCCTTGGTTTAAGCAGACTATTAAAATCCCCAGCTCATCCCTAGGAGTTTCATGATTCTTTTAGTCATGAGCATTAAACCTAGTTGCTAATGGCAATGTTAAGCTTTTTTTCATTTAAAAACAATCATGAGGCTTAGCTCACACAATCTTTGGGAGCAAGTTGAAGTCTCTTGGTGCAAAAATAAATTAACAATGAAAGTAGAGATATATCTTGGGCTAAAGGTATTGAAAACATATGACACTATTTAGAACAGCTAATTTATAAGCTGATATTGGCAACACCCTAAATGTTCATATCACTAATAATATGTTAGGAAGAAAGTTGGTAATGACTTGCAAACTTAATTGGAAATACATACATACATATATATATATATATATATATATATATTTTTTTTTTTAATTAAGGCTTCTGATGTCAAAGGAAGAACTTAATGAGACTAAATTATTTTTCTCAAGTATTCTGTCCTCCCATTAAGAAAAACGTAACTGGCAATGAAAACACAATTAATTCAAAACTACCCTTTTTATCCTTAAACTTTAGAATCATAACCACATTTTATTAGACTACTCACAGATCTAAAGCTATTTTCTCATAAAAGTTTCTAGAAAAAAGTGTAAAATATATGTCTTTATCTTTGGCATTCTAAGTCCCCATTGCAGTGTATCTCCCCTCTTACAACACCGCTTCCCCACACACTACGAAACTATTCTGTATCCCTCCAGGAACCTAGATTATATTTCTGAAGTTAGTAGAGTGATACAGTAATAAAAGATTAAGGTTATACTTTGTTATAAATTTTATTTGAATAAGAGACTCTAAAAGACTAAAGAATTTTCAGGATCCAAAGGAATTACACTAAAATGTATATTTCAGACTCTGACTAGCAATTGGTGGAAATGTTTTCGTTTGGGGGAATGGGGTGATATGAGGAAGCTATTTAATGCTGCCTAAATTATAAGATCAGATGGATTGCTAATGTCCTGAAAACGTATCAGAACTGATTTGAAGATAGGCCTTTCGCTTGCTTTTTAAAAATTAATTGTTTCAACATTGAGGAAATCAGAATTAAATAATATGCTGCCGAGCACAGAAAATATCATTCAGCAGCCAACCAAGCAACAAACAACTTATGAGGTGATAAGCAAGAGAATAGGAAATATATGAGAGGAACTTCAAAGAAGTTCTGAAAGAAAAAGAAAACAAAAACAGGTCTTAAGAATACTTGGTCTCCAAGAAATGTAGACTGATGTTTACCTAAACACATGCTTGGGGTATATAGGCTAGAGGGGCATGAATAGTTTTTGAACACTTTTATACAAGTTATTTTAAGCCATAAGCCAATTTACTCATTGCTTCCTCAATTCAAAAGAAAAAATAATGCAAAGATGGATAACATTTAAAGTAAGATAAATGATAAAGGGGCAGTATCTTGAATCTATCATCGACTATTCCCTATGCTGATAAACCAGAGATTTTAGAGTGGGAGTATAATTATTAGAAGATTTTTATGTTTCTCTTCATTGAGCTGAAGATCAATAGTATATGAGTTGAAGTGAGAGTTTTCCCAGAGTTACATTTTTAGTAAATACCAACTAGCTTAGCCTTGCTGGAAATTTGAATTGCTGTCAACAGATGTAGAAAGAAAAAAAAAAATGCTATTCTTCAAAAGTGTATTTAAGTATTGGACACTTGATAATAAATTGCAGGTTGATTCAAAATTATTTAAATGACAAATATATCTTTAAACTCTGGTCTCATGAAACAGTTTTTAAGGTATATCTGTATCTTACTAATCTGTAACACAAATCTCCAGCAAAATGTCTAGTATGTAATGTTACTCAATAAATATTTCCTAAATAATTAGTGGAATCAAACTGCAGTGACTTTTTTTGCTGCTGATAATAGTAAGGGTTAAACATTTATTAAGTGCTTACTACGTACCAGGCATTGGAACTAATACATAGAATAAGGGCTTTCTGTGAAATATCCTTTTGAATCTTTATGGCAACAATATAAATTAAGTAGAATTGTGGTCCTCAGTATAAATATATGGTAAATGAAGTACTGAGAGATGAAACAATTTGCCCAACTAGTGAGTGATAGACTCACACACAGGCAGACAAACTTCAGATTACCTGCACATAACCACCATGATGGATCTCTTCATCTGCTACCTTTTTTGACACTTTTATTTATTCACAAGCATTTACGAGTGGCTTTTAAGTGCTAAGCACTTGATAGCACTGAGGTTAAAACAATGAACTGAACACCAACTATTTATGCTCCCATTAACTTTATTACATTGGGGAGAGGGACAGGGAAGAGACACAAAGTAAACAGATGAATAAGCGATAAAAAGAAAAATGAAACTGAAGTGGACAGAGTCTAATAGTATGGGTTGGTATTTTAAATAGTCAAGTAAAGTTATTCAGTTAAAGTGTTCAAAAACATAAAGAAAGGAAAAAATAAGCTCCACACATATGTAAAGGGAGACTGTCCTTGTCAAGTGAAGCACATGGGAGTGGGGGGAAGGGTGGGGCACTTGGCACCTTCAGAGAATACTGAGGTGGCAAGTGTGGCCAGAGCAGATATGAAAGTGGGAAGAGAACAAAGATATGCTGGGAGGAGGAAGAGGACCTCATAAGCCATGATATAGACTTTGAGTTTTATTTTGAAAAGTTTAGGAGGCCATTTGAGAGCTTTGAAAAGAGAAGTAAAATCATTTAAAAATAATAAACAAACAGACACACATCTCATTATTGTACAGATTATAGATTGCCCATTATCAATTATATAGAAATATGAGAAATGCATGTCCCTAAAGGTTAAAAGATTAAATGTTTTATTTTTGTAACTCAGTGCCTCTTAGGTCTAATGTGTTGAGCTGAGAAAATCAGTTCATAACAAGAAACGTGTTGAATTAGACCAGATTGCTCCCGAGGGCCATTTGTATTTCTGTGTGGTCCTCTTTTTCAGGCTACACACACTCTCTGGATCATTTCTTTTCTCCTTACCTCATTTATCCCATACACATTGATAACTTACAGATCAATAATCCCAACCCATACTGCTCTCTTCAGTTTCAGATCCACATATGAAAGCATCCCACTGCCCTTCTTCTTGAATATCTAACTCAAAAACATTTTGAACATCTGTGTCAAAACTCAACTTGTCGTCTTCTCTTATAAACTCTTAAATTCCCTTTATTGTTAAATGATATCATCATCCATTTATCCAAAGTCATAAGCCTGAATCTGTTCATCCTTTCATTCAAGAATATTTATTAAGACCCTACTCTATGTCAGAAACAATATTGAGCCTAGTGGATTCAGGCATGAACAAACAAGAACAGAGTCAACACATGAATCTTTTAATCTAGTGGGGCATGTGGTCAAGAAACAAATAATCACACAAATTAATAGATATACAGGAAAACACAGGATGCAAAAACATTATATAACTTGGACTGAGAAGTTGGGGAAGATCTCCCAGAGTAATTGCCATTGAATTTGAAACATGAAGTGTTAAATGAGTGTTAAAATCAGTGAGAAATGGGTGAAGATGAAGAGCAGGGTGGTGGGAAAGCCTTAGTTTACAAAGGGGAGGGAAGAGAATGTATTTTAGGTTTTAGACAGAAGGAACCACTCATATAAAGGTCCTAGGGAGACAGTGGATAATGAAAAGAGAAGTGAGATCAGGATGATGCTGAAGAACACAAGTTATTAGAGATAGGTTAAAAAATAAAGAGTAGAAAAGAAGCAGGGAAAACTGAAAATGAAAGCTAGAATAGAGAAAAATCTGGAGAGTATAATGTCAAAGAAATAAGGAGTTGTTATATGCAACTGAGAAATAAAAAATCTAGTAAAATGAAGACTGAAAAATTGTCCATTGGATTTGTTAAACATGGAAGTCAGTAAGAGCCTCAACAAGAGCAACTTTATGGGCATGAAATCAGAAGCAGCTAGAATTAGATGGTTTGGAAAGTTATTAAAACTCCTGGGATTCTATGTAATGAGAATAAAAAAACTAAAGAGAAATTGCCAAAATTTTAGAGGCAATTCACACTGTAAGAAATTTGATTGGCCAATGAAACATAGGAAAAGATATTTAACCTTCTTAGTAAACAAGGAAATCCAATGTTATTTTTTCACATACCAGGAGACCAGATTTTTAAAATATTCCATTTTGATAACATCAAGTATTGATAATGTACAATAACACACAATAATATGAAACCATCATGACAGTATACACTATTGGTTACAGTGCACATCTTGTAAACAATTTGTCTCACCTAGAAAAGTCAAAGACACCCATGTTCTGTGATCCAGAAATGCCCTAAAGTAACTTGTACTAAATGCCCTAGAATGTGCATATGCAAAGTATTGTTTTTAAATAACACATGACCTGGAAGTAAATGTCTACCATAATAAAATAGATAAACATATTGCAGTATAAGAATAATGAGTACTATACACTTGTAAAAATAAATTAACTGTAGCTATACATATCAACATAGATGAATCTCAAAAACATAGTTGAGTGAAAAAAATCATAACACAGAAGAATACTACAGAATGATTCAATGCGTAAAATGTTCTCAAGCAGGTAAAACTGAGCAATAGTGTTTAACACATACATAGTAGTAAATCAGTAAATAAAAATATGGAAAAAAACAAACAAAAACTTTACACATTATTGCATTATATAAAGTATAACACAGGGGAAATATGATTAAGAATAGGTACACTACAAATATTAAGTTAGTGCTAATAGTCTATTCATAGATAATTGAGACATGGATATTCATTTTATTGCCATTTGCTTCTTTGCATCCATGTTATTTTTTTTTCCACTTTTTTTTAAAAGAATGACTTGTAGGTTAAGAAAGAAATAGAGAAGTGTGGACAATTCTTTGAAGAATCTTATGAAAGAAGAAATAGAGTAATAAGAGAAGAATGTGAAGTCCAAGACAATTTTTATGAGATGAAAAAGACTCTTTCAATATTACTTAGTAGGTTCTAGAAGAGAGAACATGATAACAGATCCAGGAGAGACAGAATAAGCTCTGAAGCAGGTGGAAGGAGGACATAAATCAAGAAAAATTTGCATGGCTTCCCTTTTCTTATTTGTTAATTGAGGAAGTAACTTTCTTTCACACAGATGTATGTGATAAAGTACCTATGGACATATCACAACATTTTGGGGGGGGAGAAAGCACTAACAAACACTCAAAATTTCATCACTACAATTTTTTTTGTAGTCTTAAATATTTTTTAATATCCAGTTTCTTTACAACTTTCTTTTAACCCTTTCTATGAAATGTTACTCTAATTATTATTGTGATAAAATTCTAATTGATAAGTGGGTCCAGAATTACCGATTACTTGGCATATAACTTAAAGTGAATAACTTGTGACTTAGAACATATGGGAGAATTGGGAGAACACATTTTCCCAAAGCACTAAAGTCAAATGCTACAGTCTTTTGTGATCTATTTCTTCATCTGTCTTTTTATTTTATTTTTTATTGCAGAGCATTTTCATTGCATACAAGAGTAAATAGAATAAGTATAATGAAACCCCATGTATCCACTCTTCAGATCCAAAAAATATCAACATATGGCAATTTTATTACATCTGTACCCTGACTCATTTCTCCTATTCCCATGTTTTTCTAAAGCAAATCTTGGATATCATATAATTTAATCTGTAAACATTTTCATATGCATCTCTAAAAATGACCCTTAAGAAACCATATTCACAATGCTATCACCACACTGTAATACATTAGCAACCGTTCTTACTATCATCAAATAGCCATGTTGACTTCCTTTTGACACATCATCCAAAAAAACTTGAACTGTCAACCTCACTAGTGCTTACCTCTAATCAGTACCATTTAAACATAATTTAAAACAGATGCACTGCATCCTTGACTTGCATATGACACCATCAACTTCCAGTCAACAAACCTACAGATCTTCCAAAATGTATATAATTCTCTCCAAATTGACATTTTTTAATGGAAGAACGTGTTCTCCCAATTACCCCATATGTTCTGAGTCACAAGTTATTCAAGTTAATTTATATTCCAAGTAATCGGTAATTCTGGACCCACTTATCAATTAAAATTTTATCACAATAATCATTAGAGTAACATTTCATAAGAAGGGTTAAAAGAAAGTTGTAAAGAAACTGGAGATTAAAAAATATTTACGTCTACAAAAAAATTTACAGTGGTGATGAAATTTTGAGTTTTCATTGTGTATTTGGTTCAGAAAAAGAACTCAGTACATGCACAGAGAAGCATGTCAAAATGGTTTAGTTTGTTCCCAGGGCTCTGACACCAGCTGACTTCGATTAAATAGCAGTGAGCTGGAAAAGCATTCTGGGTATTGGTATGCAAATGAGTTCACCAAGCATTTCTTCCTATGGCTTTGGAATTCCCATAGCCACAACTACAATGAAACATATATTTTAAAGTTGCATTTTAAGCAAGTAAATATAAGGCTAAAAATATCTTTGCCAAATGTAATCCTAATGGAGCTAGAAATATTCTCTAAGAGGAGCAAAAAAAAAATTTAATATAAAATTATTTTTTAAAGTGTTTTCAAAGGTACATGGGAACATATACACATGGCATAATCTTTAATCCATAATTTCAGCCTCATGACACTGTAATGAATTTCTCTGAATTAAGACATTTCTATTCTGGCATTTTTAAGAAAGGTCATAATTGGCATGTATACAAACAATCCTTACCATGATTGTTTGTACGGTAAAGAAACCTTGTTTTTATAGCCTCTAGGGCATCAGTTTGGCTATTCAAATAAATACTTGCTCAATCATTTAATTTTAAAAGAAACTAATAGCTCTCTGATGCAATAACTAATTTCAAAAAAAAGAGGAAAAATCATTCTCTCTAATACAGAAATTTACATAGAGAATTTAAAAATATATTTGTATTTGACACCTTCACTATCAATTCCCCAAACCCTAAAGATAATGGATTATAATAAAGGCACGTCTGGCTCAGAGAAAATACTCTGGTGGCAGTGCTTTAGTAACGTGACACAGAGACTTTATTTTCCTTAGTGTTTAACTCCGCCCCTTTCACACTCTGCACCTCCTTACCCCATCACCTTAAATAAAGAAGCATTTGATTCTAAAATCATAAACTCAAATACAAAGTGCATAAGGCAAGACATCCTTTTTCTGTCTAAGCCAAGATCACTTTGCAGCACACCCCTGCCGGGGACCTAACAGGGAATTTTCAAAAACATTAATGTATTCAGAAGAAATGTCAAAATAAAGAAAGCCTGTAAACATTGTCTGTGGGAAGCTTTTTTTGTGCCCTTCCCGAATGCAAAACGAACTCTCATTTTCCCACAGCAGTAGGATCTGTTTCTGCCATCTAGTGACAATAGGCCAATGGGTGCTTAGAAAAGAAAAACAATTCTAAATAAGCTCAACAAATCAATCTGAAACAACCAAGATTTTACACACACACACACACACACACACACACACACACACACTTTAGAAAGAAGTCTTTAACAAGACACCCAGAGTGTAAGCAAGGTCCAGATGTTCCTGGCTGATCTCTGAAAAAAACAAAAATGATAGTACCTATATGTGCAGAGTGCTATATGTGTAGAATCACTTTCACATGTGTGATCTTTACAAGAGTCCAAGACACAGTTCAAGCGCTGGTTGGAGAGTGGGCTCTAGAGTCAGACTGTTTGAATTCAATGCTCACCTGTTTCCATATTTAAAATCTTGTTATTGACCCACCTAATTATGATTCAGCACTTCTGATACTAGACTGTGGTTCAATACCTGTATCTCATGTTTTTCTATACACTAAGTTAGTTTACATGGCTGCATTATGGTAAAAGCAGTAAAGTGAAAAATCACCTTTATGCCAAATCTTCTGATTATGGAACTTAACAGGAACATTAATGTCTACAAGCAGATATACAACTACTTGGTGGCAGGGACGTCTGTGGTCAAGGAAGGTGAGGTGGGAGGATTAAGATCTGAACAACAACTTACTATCTTTCAGGGATTTTAGTTCCCCAGCCATACCTTGGAACTTGGGTTTGAACACTTACGGATACAGAACATAAAAGCAGTAATTACTTGCTTATTTTCCTGCATGATTGTTCATTTTTCCTCATTTTTATTTAGTAAATGAAGCAAAACCTATATATTTCACTCAGGCTGTTCTTTTCCATGTCAGAGAGGTTGGGAAAATGCAGAAAAGAGAAAATGGCTTTGAGTTCCATCCATAGACATTGGAGAGAAGGATGAATATTGAGGTATAGAAACAGGTTGGTGGAGGGGACCTATGGAAGTCTTCTCTCTCTTTTATTCTCTCCACTTTTCATATTCACATATCTCTGCTTCCAACGCTATGCTTTCCTATATCTAACAGTCCTATATCTAGGACTGCTCATTTTCATATTTTTTACTAATTTTCTCTTATTATCCCAACACTGACCTGTTGGAATCCCAAGAACTCGTAGTTTAGACCTTTTCTCTTTTCTACTTGTTCTCACACTTACTAGTAATCAAATCCAGCTTCATGCCTTAAATACATACATATTCAAAAAAACACACCGGGGTGCCAAAAAAATGTATACACGTTTTAAGAGATGTTAACACTTTGGTCAATGCTGCTAAAGCAGTAGTTCGTTGTAATCAGAAGTGTCTGGACGCTGATGGTAAGCACTTTGAGCACCTCTTGTAATTGCAGATGTAAAATGTGAATTGTATTCATCTTCTGTTATCAGTATATATTAATACAATTTTTTCCTTTTTAAAAAATGTGTATACATTGTTGGCACGATATATATATATATATACTCGTATATACTAATAACTCATAAATTTATATGTACAGTCTAGATAATTTCTCTGAACTCCAGATTTATATAGCCAACTATCTCATTGAAGTCCCCATCTGAAAATATAAGTGGCATCTCAAAATTAACATGTCCAAATTGAGCTCCTAGTTTGTCCCTCTGAAATTTATACTCCCAACCCACCTTTTTAAATGTCAACTCCATCCCTCCAGTTGTCCAAACTTTTTAGATACTTTATGTTGATATGATTTGAGTCTCTGGATATAGCTGGGCCTGAAACTACCACTGTGAATCCTGGTTACAGCAGCCAATAACTTCTTTCATTTTCCACTGAAAAAGTCTTGACTACTGTACCTCCATATACTTAACCAATATCACTTAATTATTTTGATCCAAAACTAGACGTTTTATCCTTTGGAAAGCCTTCTCCAGCCTCACAAGACTGAGTCAGGCACCATTCTCATGTGATGTCAGACATCATACACTTGTTTGTTAACACTGTGCTGTAGTGCAGAATTAATTGTATAATCACTTATTCAATTGCACAATTGGAGGGCATAGATTACATCTGTGTTCTTCATCAGGTACTCTCTTTTGTGAAGTGCATGTTACATACTCTATAAATACTGTTTAATTCTTGAATGATTATAAATCATATCCCAAAATCAACTTTTTAATCTACGTACCAATTCAAATGGCTACAGTCAAAATAACAAAAAAATTCCACTTAAATTTCTTAAACAGTAAAATAGGTTATCATTTTACATAACAAGAAGTCTCTAGCAATACAATTCCAGGTTCAGTATAATCAGAGGTTTGCCTATATTATCAAAGATCTCATTGTGTCAGATTTGTCCTCCAAATGATACCTTCATCTTCATTAAGGGACTGTAGGCATCATGTCCAAACATGACAACCTTTAGAGGAAGAAAGACTATGTGCTTTTGTGTGTGTCTTTCAGACTGAGGAAGTAAGGGAACCTTTGACAGAAATGCCTCCTAGACTATCTCTCATATATCAATGGCCAGAATTGGCCATTCCTAAAGCAATCCCTGGTAAAAGAGAATGGAAATGGTTTGATTATTTTGGAGTAATCACTTGGAGTATACTATTTATCAACCATCAGATTACAATAAATTTGAATTCCCTCAATCTGTCAAAATATGTCATAGTAACTAGAAGTTAAACTACTGAGTACATCCATCCCCACTCACAAAGGCTTACCTGGATTTATTAAATAATCAGCTTAATTTATCGAAGTGGCAGCTCTCCTATCCCCATTGTTCCATTGTCTGATATGTGAATGGATGATATTCATAAATGAACTGCACCAGTTTCTAGAAAGCATAACCACCAGTATTTTCCTGGCATGTGTTTCTACCTAAGAAATTTCATGTATGGGACTTTCATACAAGAGTGCATGTGCCAATTCCTCTGCTATTTGCTCAGATCTCTCCTGTCACGGAATAAAAGTAGAGAGTTGGGAGATAGGGGAATAATGTTTGCCTACTTTAAAGGCTAACACCTGTGAGGGATGGGAAAGGGGCTCAAACTGGAAGAGGATTATAACAGATTTCAATAAATCTTAAATTAAATAGCAAATTAAGTAGGACTCAGTCAATATGTATAGTTGAGAGTTAGGTGAGCAAAATACTTAGCTTTACTCCCATAGTGGAATAGATATATGAAATTCAGTTTAAAACATCTAAGAGTCCAAAGTATTCATACTCTTTTCAACATTACTCTAGAACCTCAAAGGGCACAGCTAATCAAATTTGGGGGAGTATGGGTTCCCGTTATTAATAACAGCTTTCTTCCTTTCATCTTAATGCTCTCTCCATTTTCTCAAGTCCATTTAGAATATTTTCCCAAGGATCTACTAAATATCTGGTTAACAGTTTTTGAATACACACCACATATAAGACATTGGGTCACACACTATTTCATATAATTTACATAACCATGTGATATGAGTATGCATACTTTCATTTTACTGATGAAAACTGAAGCCTGGAGAAGTGAAGCAGTCTGTATAATTCTCATATATTGGTTTGAGCATAGAAGCACACCTCAAAGAATGCACACTAAAATTTTAACATTTAATTCAGGGACAGCATAGCTGGGGAAAGAATGTTAGCTAATAACATTTTTTTTTAATTTTTTTTTTTTTAGTTTTATTTTATTTTATTTTTTTTTTACATCCCTCACACCGTGAACCCCCCTCCCCCATCCACCACCACCCCCACCTCACACCGAGCCATCACATTATACACATAAAATTATAGTTGGCATTCATTAATGTCCAGCCTCTGGTGTACAATGCCATGACCAGGCATCCACAGCATCCCTGAGATGGTCTCCCAAACAGGACACATGTCCATCGGACACCCAACAAAATCCCCAAACACTATTGAATAAGTTCCCCAAAGTAATTCTCGAAAACCCCTGAGACCATCCTGTGGTCACCAGCCACCCCCCAATCCCTTCACCGTTCCTCCCATCCCCAACCCCCTCCCCCCCGCCCATCTAACAACTCTCGGTTTTTTGTGTCCCCAAAATTGTTTCTGATTAGTTCATACACATATTCTTTTCTTTAGATTCTGCATATAAGTGAGATCATATGGTACTTGTCTTTCTCTTTCTGACTTATTTCACTTAACATAATGTTCTCTAGATCCATCCATGTTGTTGCAAATGATAAGATTTCTTTTTTTCTTTATGGCTGCGTAATACTCCATTGTATAAATGTACCACAGCTTCTTAATCCAGTCATCGACCGATGGGCATTTCGGTTGTTTCCATATCTTGGCTATTGTGTAAAGTGCTGCAATAAACATAGGAGTGCATACAGATTTTTGAATTGGAGTTTTGGATTTCTCCGGGTAGATGCCTAGGAGTGAAATTACTGGATCATAGGGTAGTGCTAATAACATTTTGATGCTTCTGGATTATTTAGCATGATACACTAAGGACACATTTTGAAAATGATAAAATATATAAAGTATTTTAAAGAAATATTGATGAGTAAATATAAATAAGTAAATAAATGCATCTGTCACTATTATTTTTTTATAAATTAAAATTATATTTTATTATAATTATATTTTATTATAATTAAAATTATTTTCTTTTAGGCTATTTTTCTCTAAGTGTACTTTTTTATTATAATTAAAATTATTTTCTTTTAGGCTATTTTTCTCAAGTGTACTTTTGGCTTTTGACACCAGATTTCTTTTGGAGTATATGAGTACAGAGTTTTCTCTTTTAAACAAATTGGTTCACACAGTACCTTTTTTATTTTTCTACAACTGTTCTTTTACATAACGAGCATCCATTCACATCAGGATGTGTTAATTTAACTCATTTATATTAATAGTTGCAAAATATTCTGCATTATAATTGTATCTTAACTTTTGTATCAATATCATTTCATAAGTTAAGAAAATCACAGTCAGAATTCTATACCAAAGTGGATAGTGTACAAAATATCTTGGCCAAAAATAAATCTTGTTAAGAACATTTAACAGCCCAAACCAAAAAGTATCACCAGAAGAAGGAAGTGGGATTTTTCCCTTTTACTTTTATATGTCATCACCATCAATGGTCAGTTACAAGAATTTGTGAGAGCGTCATCCATATTTATGTGAGTATGTTGACAGATTTCACCGTCATGTAGCCAGTAAGCTCTACTCTGTTATATGATAACGAGCTGTGTTGCAATCCTAAGTATATCTTATAGCATGCTTCAAAGATGTTTGAGGACTGTGAACAGATAGAGTAATTACATGTCTACCACCCAAAGTGGAGAAATAGTGTAACAATGATATAAAAATCATGCCTTACTAACAAAAATGAAACAGCAATAATGTTTTAATCTAGTGAAGAACAGCACATGAAATGTGACAAAATCCCTGGTTTAAATGGTTTAAAGCTAAAAAACAATATTCTAAAGTTTGATATTTTCTGATATACCATAAGTTAAAACCTAGCCAAACATATTTCCTTAAGCATTATTATGAAACTATATATTATTTCTTTTCTAGTCTTAGGTAGAGCTTCACAGAAATGAATTCTAACCCGAAGCACAAGTAATTTATGAAGGAAGAATTCCCAGGAGAAACTTATAAGGAAGTCAGGAAAGTAGGGCATAGAAAGGGGCAGCAGGTAAGCAAAGGTGAGATTTCAGGCAGTGTCCCACAGAGGGTAGCTTCAGACTGATCCTGACAGGAAATTCTGGAGTTTATTTCAGAGTGATCCTCTACATGAGTAAGGAAGCTGAAATTTCCTGGACCGGTCAATTACTGGTTTGTCTACTCCTAAGAATAAGTGTCTCCAGTAATTTCAGGGCAGTCCTCTGAAGAGAATTTCAAGTACATGCTATTAGATGCAAAAACGCACAGAAATGGAAAAACAGTGTGCAGAAATTGCAAAGAGGATCTGTAGGGCTCTGGGCGGAGTGCTGATAGTGTTTGCTACAATCTCAGATTTTATTAGCACCATCCAGAAAATGTCAGAATCAAGCATTACGTACCTGTACCAGTCAGTCTAGGTTAGGTTATGCTGTAGTTTTCAAACAATCCCCAAACCTCAGTGGTTTTTATTAATAAAAAGCAAAGTTTATTTTTGCTTACAACACATGTCAATTGTAAGCCAGCAGGGGGCTCACATCACTGAATTGACTCAAGGACCCAGGTTCTGAGAGAACAGCAACATCTTAAATGACATTAGCCACTGTACAGGGTTAAGATAACTCTAGAAGATCCTATACCGAGAAGGAAATATTTGGATTCAAAAGGGACACACATTACTTTTGCTCAGAATTCACCAGACAGAACAAGTTCTAGGACCCCCTCCTCACCACCGCTACAGAACCTTGAAGTGATATACTATCCGACAACTGAAAGGGGAAAAGCTAGAAATATTTGGCAAATTAGTAACTACCACAGAGATCAATGGATTCAATATCTAAACCATCATTTTAAACAAGTCAAGGCTATACATAAGTAAAGTTCCAAAACTTGAAATCATAAAGTCAAAAAACATACAGGTGGCACAAAAAGACCAAATGATTTCTATATTATAATGAGTTGAGTTGAATTCTGTTACCTTAAATAATATATTGGAAAGTAATAGATTGGAAATCATATTTAAATGTATTATAGAATTTTAGATAATAAAATTAACAATGTAAATGTCCACACAAAGAAAAATCTACATTAACAGGAACAAGAAGAAAAGAACAGAGCAGCTCTGAGAAAAACTATGTATTTCTCAAGAATAAAACCAAAATTTCCAAAAATTCTGCAGGAGAGGTGAACCAAGGATAAGGACAACAGGAAAAACAAACAACAACAACAAAAAACGGCCTTTTGCATGGATGAAATTTCACCCAAATATACAATGTGCTATTGTTAAATATATACAAACACATATCTCCTAAAAGATACAACTATGATACTAGAATTATTTCCGAATGGTATTATTCTTTCTTTCCTCAATTCTATAAGAGTTTTCTGTCCAAATATAAAAACCAGTGGAATAAAGGAAAAATTACTAGTCAAGGCTAATTTTCAGAACATCTGTGATTATGCCTCTTAATGCTCAAGAAAGGCCTGCCAATAAACAGACCCTTGAAGTAAAAATTTTATTTAATACCAAACTGTTGCTAGTTTGGAAACCTGTAAATCAATAGTAAGTTATATAGTATAAGAGTTTCTAAGAACAAACATTGGAGATTAGATTTTCAAGGCTATATAAAAGAAAATGGTATGTTGAATAGAGAAGAATGTGTTATTTTATAGAAAGGTTGTGTATGAAGGAGGATAAAATATTTACTAATAAATACGATTATATGAAATCAAGGTTAGACTAAAAAAATTAAGTGTATTCATAAACCAAGTGTTTGTCAATCAAACAATTGTCAGTTAATTGACAGAACTGATTCAGAATCTACTAAGTCAGGCAATAAAATCTTCAACTTACTACCGCATGATACCAATCAAAATATCAAGGCAAAGAAAATGAAATATTTAGGGAAGATTATCAAGAATATGCGGTGAATTCATTCTAAAATCTAGATCAATGATTATCAAAGTTTTTTGAAAGAAGGCTAATATAATACGAAAAATAAACTTCTTAAACTGTTTTTATCCCCATTCAAAATAAAACATACTTATATTGAGTCTCATGGGAAAAATGTATTCTCATAACTTAAACTATTTACTAAAGTAATGTCAGAACATTAGCGCTGATGTTCTGTCACTATAATATTGTGGCAGTATTGAGAATTCACGAATGTCTCATCTCTTACATTGAATAGTGCTTTAGAGTTCATTCCTTGACTCAGCAAATATTTTTTAAGCACATATTATTTGCTAGTGAGTCCCTACATATTGATTTATTTTATTCTGGATACACCCCAGCAAAGTTAGTATCATTTTCCCTCCTTACAAAGGCAGTTATTTGCCTATAGTAAAACAGTGAGTTAAGTTTAGAGCGGGACAGGAATATTTTCCATACAAAGCAAGAAGTAACAGGAATGTATTATGTGCCAGGCATTCTGCTAGCAGGCCCTGGAGTTATGGAGATGAGTTAGAAATTCTGCCTTCCCCTACCTGGGCCTTTCTTTCTAGTGGCTATAGGACTTCCTTGCTAAAAAGCTAGCGAGGAAATGAGGAACTTTGCACTTGGAAGCAACAATGCCATCAGTTTCCAAGAACGATCAGGAGAATGTGAGCTGAATTGAAGTTATTTTATAAAGTGGCTTAAGTTGAAGCTTTGGAGCTATTTATAGACCTAATGTTCCTCCTGACTTCTATCGATATTCTGAAAAGTCTCCTTGCAGCAGCTGGACCGTCAAACGGTGGCATGACTCGGTCACTAAGTATAGCCATCCCTATCCCACAAAGATGCTTTTTATTGCGTCATAACATGGCAAGATAGTATCTCCCAATATTTAGGGACACATCTATGAAACAGAACAGATCTATGAAACTCCTTATTCTATGATAAATATGTTTTCAATTTTTCTTTCTTACAATATACAAATATATATAAAAAAACTTTTCCCTGGTCTTGGTTTCATGAATAGCTAATATACTTCTTCAAAGCAACTAGTTTCCTTTTGCCTTAGAGATTGTGATCATATTTCCCTCTTCTGATTGTTTTCTAGGAAGGTTAGAGTCAATTTGTGATCTACCTCTAGCAAGAGTATAAAAATTTAGGGCAAAAATTTTATATATCAACCTCACTCTTGGCTTGATGTTACTTTTTTATTCTTATTTTCCCTTTCTTTCTCTTTGCATTTTTACACATTTGAAATTCATTTCAACTTGCATGAATGTTTATAAGTTCTGACTAAGTTATTTTTGTTACAACTCATAGTACTGAAAAATAAATAACTAAAAACAAAATATTCTGGAAATTATTTGCAAGGGAACATATTTCAGAGCTCATAGGACTTATTTTTTGAAAAAGTGGGAACAGCATTAGCAATAGAATCTTTCAGTAAACTCTTGGAAATGAACATAATTTTGAGCAACGTTGTTGGTAAAATAATAAAAATGGCAGTCAGATATACCAAAAAGTGATACAAATTACAGACATAGAGTGAAAAGCAGCATAGTTAAGGTTCATCAGCTTATAGAAAGACACAAGCTGAGCTGTTGGTAGAGACACTTTTCAGCCTCCCTTGTGCTCATGCTGAGAAACAGGACTACTAGTAGTGTATTAAACAAGCACATTGGAAAACTTGAACAAGAAAGCATATACATATTTATATAAGGTACCGATGGAGGAGACAGATACCCGGAATCTAATCACTATAAATTTGTTTATAAGGTGAGGCTTCACCTGGAAGATCTCTAAGCACATATATTTCATATCTTGGAAAATGAAACTAAGATCCAATAACAACAGCGATATACAAAGTTCATGAATGAACATGTTCATCACACACACACACACACACACACACACACACACACACACACACTGGCACACGTGCTCAAGTTTTGATAATTAAGACCTCGAACTTGTTGCAACAATGTTGCCAATCTTTTTTAATTTTAGAGGGATTATTCATTATGAATTTTTATACCAACTGAACCAACGGTTAACTAAGTTTACTATTTGGAAATGCCGAAAAGGCTGCATGAAAAAGTTAGATGACCTGAACTTTTCACCAACAATTTAAGGCTCTTGCATCATGAAAAGGCCCCACCTCACACGGCACTGTCTGTGAGGAACTTTTTAGCCAGTAAGCAAATAACTGTATTGGAACACTCTCCCTACTCATTTGATCTGGCCCCCAATGACTTCTTTCTTTACCCGAAGATAAAGGCAATATTGAAAGGAAGACATTATGATAACATTCAGGACATCAAGTGTAATACGACAACAACTCTGATGGCCATTCCAGAGAAAGAGTTCCAAAACTGTTTTGAAGGTTTCTCGAACTTAGCTTAATTGTCCAACTAATATATATATATATATATATATATATATATATATATATATATATATAATACATATATATATTATACATATATAATATATATACACATATATGTATATATATAAATACATATTATATATAAATACATATTATATATAAATACATATTATATATAAATACATATTTTATATAAATACATATTATATATAAATACATATTTATATATAAATACATATTTATATTTATATATATATATGAATACAAGAAGACTCAATAGTTAAGCTCACTGACTTCCAGTTACTGGTGACTGAGTGCATTGCAATGAGATACTAAAATGGTTGCAGAAACCTCTCCCAAGGGAGAAAATGAAGACACCACCAGGGAAGGAGGAGAGTCAGGCATGCATATCTTTCCCTGTTCACTCCCATTCTAAGATCTAGGAAAACAAATTTTAAAATAACAAACAGACAAACAAACAAAAAACTCCATATGTCCAATTTGCAATTGGAAATGAAATTTCCATTATACAAGAAATAATACTATGTCACTGAACAAATGGAGAAATTACCAACTTTGTGACCTAATACATTGGCAAAATGTTTATCAACTGTAAAACATGAGGGAAATAAAAATTTCCCCCAAAATAGATAACATGTCAAAAAATTATTTCCGATTTGTATAATTTCTCAATTCATAGTTATAATAATACAGTCTTGATAAATACTATGTCTGGGACTTACCACAGCATCAAATTCAGGTACTGATGTTACAGGAGAGAAGCTAGTGAAACTGTCCTCTACCATAAGAGGACAGACAGGGCCCCTGGACGCCTGTTCAGAGCAGAGAATAGCATCTATGGTTTGAAATCCAATTGCTTAGTCTGACATCCTTCTTCTGAAACTTATTCACAAGTTATACAATTCCTAAGCTGCAATTTAATTACAGGTAAAACATAGATAATAAGAGTGCTAAGGAACAGGATTACCCAAAGGATTAAATGAGATGATGTCTATAATGATCATACAACTGAATAAGCATTTAATAAGTTCTAAATAGAAATGCTTTGTATATTGTGTTTTTAAGTGAGTTAACTTAAGCTTAATAACCTACTTATATTTCTTTCCTGGCCAGCTTTATTTAAATTAACTAATATAGAAGATTTTTATTTTAGATCCTTTGTAGTTTAGATTTAAAATAATAGAATTAAGATCATAAATTCATCAAACATTTTAAGCAAGCAGAATTACATGCACAGTTCAACTTTGAAATTAAGCAGAACACACAAAAAATGATAGCAAATAAATGTGTGACTTTTTTATAACTATTCTTTTTTGAAAATTGTATCATTTAATCCATAAATGGGCTTTAGAAAACCACTTTCTCAAGTTAAATCTGATCAGATGGGAGGTTTTACTTACATTAATAAATTGAATCAACAGTTTTAATTAAAAACGCATGCTATTTTCAAAATAATGCTGAAGAGTAGATTTCTGATCAATTGTAACTGCCAGATGGAAGATTTTCATAAGCTGTTTTTAATATTTCACTTTCATGAGTACATCACTTAACTATGCCGCCTCAAATACAAATGTTATTCAATCACAGCATTAAAATAATACAATAACTTAAGTACTTTTCGGTAATTTTTGTTTATAGACTTTAAATACAAGGCACAAAATTTAATAATTAAACTACAAAGCTTTTCATCAAATTACTTTAAGTAAATTTCCACAGTAAGCACATTGAGAGAGAATTACAATGTACCTGGTCAATAAGTTAAAGTTGTGCAGAGATGATCTTTCGAAAAGTGTCACTGATAACTGCAATGAGAAAAAAATCATGAATATGTGCATTTTCCTTAATATTTTTATTCATATTAAGATTATGAAATTAAGTTATATTAATATTTATAATTGAATGTGTTAGAGTTAGTATAAATGAGAAGAGGAAAGCATCACTTATTTGCAACATTTCCCATTTGTCCAAAATGCCATTTTGCTTTTGCAAAAGGATTTTGACATTCATCATGTTATCTGATTCTCAAAATATCCCAGTGATGCAAGGAGGCTATTACTTACCTTGCTTAATAACTAAAAAAACTGAGAAACAGAAAGTCAAGGGTTTGCTAAAGACAAAATGCTTGTTATAGAACCCAGGTCTGGAGTCTTCACGATGGTATTCTCTTTTCACTACTTATCCAGCATTTAGGTAGAGTTAAAATGGTGGGATGTAACTTATTCCTCAGCTATTATGAAAATAATTAGAACCCAGATAGGAAAGAATGAAAACCCAGTTTATTTTAACTTTCTTTTGCAGTTTCTCATGAAACCATAGCATATAACTATTCTTGCTTCTTTCCTCATCAAGATAAAAAAATAATCAGCAAGAGCTCTGGTTGCAAAGTGATCAACAAAATATTCATACCAGAGTCTTTATAGACCAACAACATCTAACACCAGGTGAATCGTTAGACATCTTACTCATCTCTAGCTCAGGAAAGGGGAAAGGGCTACGTACTCTTTTTTTTTTTTTTTTTTGAAAGCACATTTTTATTTTATTTTATTAGTTTCAGGTGTATAAGACAAGGTAATACTTAGACGTTCATCATTTATATCCCTCACACTGTGAACCCCCTCCCCCCATCCACTATCCCTCCGACCTCGCACCGAGCCATCACATTATACACATAAAATTATAGTTGGCATTCATTAATGTTTAGCTTCTGGTGTACAATGCCATGATCAGGCATCCACAGTATCCCTGAGGTGGTCTCCCAAATAGGATGCATGTCCATCGGATACCCAACAAAATCTTTACAACATTATTGAATACGTTCCCCAAATTAATTTTCAGAAAACCCTGAGGCCATCTTGTGGTTACCAGCTGCTTCCTAATCCCTTCACCTTTCCCCTTATCCCCAACCCGACCCCCGCCCCCACCCATCTAACAACTCGCGGTTTTTTCTTTGTGTCCTCAAAACTGTTTCTGATTAGTTCATTCACATATTCTTTTCTTTAGATTCTGCATATAAGTGAGATCATATGGTACTTGTCTTTCTCTTTCTGACTTATTTCACTTAACATAATGTTCTCTAGATCCATCCATGTTGTTGCAAATGATAAGATTGCTTTCTTCTTTATGGCTGCATAATACTCCATTGTATAAATGTACCACAGCTTCTTAATCCAGTCGTCTACCGATGGGCATTTCGGTTGTTTCCATATCTTGACTATTGTGTAAAGTGCTGCAATAAACATAAGAGTGCATACAGATTTTTGAATTGGAGTTTTGGATTTCTCCGGGTAGATGCCTAGGAGTGGAATTACTGGATCATAGGGTAGTTCCATTTTCAGATTCCTGAGATACTTCCATACTGTTTTCCATAGTGGCTGCACTAATCTGCAATCCCACCAACAGTGCACTAGCGTTCCCTTTTCTCCACATCCGTGCCAGCATTTGTTGTTTGTTGATTTATTGATGATAAGGGCTATGTACTCTTAATATGGGGTTCATTATTACTTGTGCTATCACTTTTTTGAAGAGAGTCATTTTCAAATTCCCTTGTCAGGTTCAAAAACAGTTAGAGGATTTACAGAATGAGCTTGTTAGAAACTTTAGAATTTAGCAGCCACAATGAAGCATAGGATCAAGTGAGCATCTGGGTATAATATACAACCACAATGAAGAACGAAGTCATTTAGAAATGAGAACATCTTGAACACGTGTCCAGAAGGAGGGTCTGAATCAGTAAGATCAGATCAAGAGCAAAAATTTAGAGGTGATGTGTTTTTTTTTTTTTCTGTATGTTAAGACCAAGGATAAACAAAATATCCCTGAAAGCAACCCCCAGGGAAGGCCCAGATAGAACAAATGCAGAATTTTAAACAGCATCAACTAGAGTTTCAATCAGAATTAGCAAGCTCAAAGCCCAAATGGCATTCCAATATTTTAAGACAAAATATCCATCTTAGATACAAATATGGTATCTTAAATGATCTGTGTAATATCCTCATGAGGTATGTAATAATATTCCCATTTTACAGGTGAAGAAACAAAGATTCGATTATTTGAAGTAAATTTCCCAGTTGAAAAATAAAAGTATAAAGAGAATAAATCTGATTTTTGAAAATCAATGCAGGTGCACTGAACTCCAGGCAGTGTACCTGCAGTGAGACAGATTTTAATATAAGACACATCAGCACATTCTGCAAATACTAGGAAGTCTCTTTTTGAGAACATGGATGTAACCAGTGCCAAACACTGTGGTGCCACAGAGCATTAAAAAGGCATCTTTCTGGTTCTCTCTGAGGTGACAGCTGTAGCTACCTCTCCCCCATTTCATCCATGTCATAAATAACCCACCTTGAATTCATGATCTTCATTCTGATTCAAGAAGACAGCTTAATTACTTCCTGTTGACTAATGCTCCAGGACTATTAAAATACTAAATATTTTTTAGACAACTCTTTGCAAAGTAAATATAATTGTAAGTAAATATAATTGTAATTTTCATATTTTTTAATGGTAAAAATACCTCTAGTTGTGACTATTTCATATAATAGCCTTATTGGTCTCTTATTTTCTTTAACATTTAGTCCTCATCTGAGTAGACAAACCCTTTTTAGTCCAAACACATACCATGATTTCTGCCCCAGGGATGTTTTGAAATAAATTATCTTTTCTTAGAATGTAGTCGAACACAGGAAAAACTAAAAGACCCTGGAATTAGTTGTATAATTTTATTATGTTTAAATTCCCTGAAGATCAGAAATAACTATATTCAAAATTTAAATGAGACATATTTCTAAGTCAAATATTGGACATACAAGTTTTACCAGGAGTATTTGTTATTCTCCACCAATTCAGATGGTCAAGCTTGTATCATATAAAAATGGAAAAAAAATGATGAATGTTTTTCTTTATAAAGTGATCTCCTGGGCACTTTATATATGTTTTCTCAGGTAATCGTTACCATTACCTCATAATGTATGTGTGAATGTCCCCATTTCTGCACAGAAAACAGAGGCATGGAAGCTTGAAAAGATTGCATAAAATTAGATAGCCAATCAGTTGTTGAGATGTAATTCAAACTCAGATGTGATATGCAATACCAGATAGAAGAATAAAAAAGCTTATTAACATTTACAGGTTAAAGTATATCCCTAAAGGCAAAAATAACTACATTATTTGCTAAAGTATGCTCTTATAATAAGTAAGGTACCATAAGGGATACAAAAATAATAATTTATTAAGTTATACCCATCTGATTTAAAAAAATAATAATGTGAGTTTACAAAAGCAAACTTTAACCGAGGCACAGTTTTCTCAGTAATAAATTCTGGCACACTTAATAAAGTAACAGATGCCATCTCAATGAACACAAAATATAAGAGCATTCTTTCACTGGGCATTTGGTAACTAGTAAGGGAAATCAGGCAGCTGAGCCATAGCGTAGTAAATTATTTAAAAGTCAAATATGCTCACTTCACACCAAATGCTGAAACAAATTCCAGATGTAATAAAAAGGTTGATAATTTTTAAAATAAAAGAAAGTGAAACAATATTGAATAGTTATCAAACCTCTTACAAAGAAATTATTTTCTATATTTTGAATTTATAAAGAACACATAAAGGAAGATATCAACAAGTGTTACCATAAGATTTGAATGTTAGTATAAAAAAATGAAATAGTTAAACTTATGGGGACAATTTTCAACAAATACAGCATTGGATTAATAGCTTTATTATATTCTTACATGTATAAAACACAGAATATTCAAACTTCTTATAGAAAAGCCACTAAGAATATAATAGATAAAATGGCCAGAGCTTAAACAGGTAACTAATATTTAAAGGAAAAACAATTATCAAATATAGATTTGGAATATTCAAACTTTTCTAACTAGAAAATATAAGTCAAAATAAATACCATCTGGGGTCATCTGGTCAAGATGGCAGAGTAGGTAAATGCCGTGCTGACCTCTACTCATGACCATATCAAAAGTACAACAAAACTTCAGAACAACCACCATTGAGAATCACCTGAAAGCTAGCTGAACCGAAGCCCTATAACTACGGACATACAGAAGCCACCTCGAGACTGGTAGGAAGAGCAGAGACATGGAATGTGTTTGTCCCACACTCGCATGTGACCATTGAAATTCAGGAGAGATATTTTGGCTATGGTGGGCCACCAGAGGAGTGAGGGGTCTCAGCCCCTCACCAGGCATCCCAGGCCATGATTCTAGTGCCAGGGAGAGAAGTCTCCAAACTTCTGGCTGTGAAAACCAGCGGAGACTGTAGCTGAATGAGATGGAGGGCAGCTGGAGTCCCAGGCACTACTCTTAAAGGGACTACATATGGACTTACTCACTGACAAACGCTCACTCTGAGCTCCAGGGCTGGGGCAGCAGCTCAAAAGGTGTCAGGGACACACAGGGAGGAATTGAGTTGTCTGGCTTCAGGGCAAGAGTTGGAGAAGGTAGCTTGCTCCAAAACAGAGCACCTGGCAGAAGCCATTGTTTCTTTAAGCCCTCACCTCACACATTCCAGGATGCAGATGCAGGCAGCCACCATATTGGCATTTCCATCAACCTGGCTAACACCATTTGTTTGCCCTGATTGTCTGAGACACCACTCCACCCAAATTTAAGGCCTACCCATGCCACTTCCAGTGGCTTTTCTATATAAACAGCTTATCTTGGCTCATGTTGTGGACTTTCTTAAAATCTCTCAAAGGTTCATGAAATCAAAACAAGCAGCATACCTCCGACTGAACAGCCACAAGCCCAGCTCTAGTAACAGCATGCTTTGGTTCACAGCTTGGCCTCTCAGGGCACCTCCAAGGATATTGCAGGAGGCAGCCATCTGCAGATTGCTTTGTGCTTCATGCCATGTGGCCCTGGGCAGGACACAGGCTGTGGCTGAACTTGGCCTGTGGTGAGGGCCCTCCAAGGAGGCCCTGGGATTAGCATAGCTGGTGGCAAGTTATGGATACAGCTGGAACATCACATGACTGCCTTTGGGGACAACACACCCAGGGGCAGCCACCAGAGCCCTGATAAAGCACATTTTGCTCCATAGGGTCAGCCCCTGCATCACAAATACTTCACTGTCATCACGGTCAATCCTCCCAACAAATCAGCCTGAAGATCAAACCCTCACATTGATGTGCAAATAGCAACCAAAACTTGACTACAACAGGAGGGCACACATAACCCACACAAGAGACACACCTGCAGTACTTGGCTCTGGTGACCAGGAACACTGTGCCACTAAGGCTCACAGGACACCTACTACATAAAGCCACTCTACTAATACTAGAAGACACGGAAGCCCTACCTAATACTTAGAAAAACAAAACAAAAAAACAGGGAGGCAGCCAAAATGGGGAGACAAAGAAACATCTCCCAAATAAAAGAACAGAATGAAGTTCCAGAGAAAAACAACAACAACAACAACAAAAAAAAAACAGTAAGCAAAACGTAGACAAGCAATCTACCAGACACAGAGTTCCAAACACTAGTTATAAAGATGCTCAATGATCTCTGGGAGAACTTCAACAAAAAGATAGGAAACAAAAATGAAGATAGATAACATAAAAAAGAACTAGTCAGAAATAAAGAATATAATAACTGAAATAGAGAATACATTAGAGGCAATCAACAGTAGATTAGATGAAGCAGAGGTTCAAATCAGTGATTTAGAAGATAAGCTAGCAGAAAACACCCAAACAGAATAACAAAAAGAAAAAAAGAATCCACAAATAAAAAAAAATGAGGAGAGTTTAAGGGGTCTCTGGGACAAGATCAAGCGCACAAACATTCGCATCATAGGGATACCAGAAGGAGAAGAGAGAGAGCAAGGAATTGGAAAACCTATATGAAGAAAATAATAATGGAAAACTTCCCTAACCTGGTGAAGGAAATAAATATACAAGCATAGTGTCCC
>NC_138053.1:40225942-40348442 GCF_964194185.1 Rhinolophus hipposideros
TACAATGGCCAAGATGTGGATGCAGCCTGGGTGTTTGTCTATGGATGAATGGATAAAGAGGAGGTGGTACATATACACAATAGCATATTGCTCAGCCCTTTAAGGGAATGGGTTCTTGCCATCTGCAGTGGCATAGGTGAACCTGGAGGGTATTGTGCTGAGTGGAGTGCCAGACACAGAAAGACAGATACAATGTGATTTCCTACATGTGGGATCTAACAATGAAATGAACAAGCAAACAAAACAGAAACAAACTCACAGATACAGAGAATATTTTGATGGTTTCCAGATTGGAGGTTGGTTAGGGGTTGGTGAAAAAGGGGAAGAGGAATTAAGAAGTACAAATTGGTTGTTACAAAGAAGTCATGGGCATATAAAGTATAGCATAAAGAATATAGTCAATAATATTGTATAACTATGTATAGTGTCATATGGGTACTAGTTTTATCAAGGTGATAGATGGGAGAGATTTGGGAGGCAGGGTGAAAAAGGTGAAGACATTAAGAAGTATTAATTGGTAGTTACAAAACAGTAATGCAGATGTAAAGTATAGGGACTATAGTCAATGACATGGTAATAACTGTGTATAGTGCCAGGTGGATACCAGATTAGTCAGGAGGATCACTTCTTAAATTATACAAATGTCTAACCACTTTGTGGTACACCTGAAATTAATATAAAATAATATTGAATGTCAAAAATAAATAAATGAATAAAGAAGTATCATTTGCTATGCAAAACTACAAAAATAAATAAGTTAATAGACACCCAAAATGCTGGTAAACGTGCAGTGACGTCATTGTCCCATTCACTCCGGATGACAGTGCAAATTGGTACCGTTCTTTTGAAAAGCAATTTGGCAAATAACTTCTCAAAGTTGTTCCTAATATTCACCATCCCAGGAATCTAGCCTAAGGAAGTAACCCAGAATATACAAAAAGTTAAATATATAAAGGCACACTATTACACTATAGATAATTAGAAGCAACTCAACATCTAATAATAGGGAAATGTTTTTGGATGTTATCACAGATCCAGTGGATAAAATATCTGACTGTTTTTAGAATATTAATTCTGAAATTGTTAAAGAATAAGAACAAGTACTTGTGATAAATATTTCTGAAGCAAATTTACATAGCTCTCATTATTATAAGTACATTTTTAAATGCTATCTAAAAAACTGGAGTAAATACACCAAAATTCTAACAGTAGTTAAAATTATAGATGCATTTTTTTTGGATTTGACTTATTTTTCACATTTTTCTTACGGTGGGTTCTCTACATCTATATTTTAATAAAGAGATTACATATCAAAACTGTTAGAAAAAGACATGTCAAAGCATTGGGATAAGGAATAGCACAATCAAGATAAATAGGGATAGATAATGTCAATTAAAAAATACCTTATAAGTATTACCTCTTGTCATTTGGATTCATATACACTTGTCAGTAGGACAAGTATATCTGGTGAGTGAAGGAATTATCTGTTAGAGAAAGTAATTAGGTCTAAACTTTAAACTTCAGAAAACACCACTTTAGGGCAATGACACAAAAGAGCTTGGTAATGCAAGCAGTAACAATCAAGTACTATCATGATTTATGTTACATTCACCTATATCACATAGTGTCTCGTAGGGTAGTGCCCCAACTTTGAAAAATGGGTGTTTTACAATCAAGAAACTGGGAAGTTAGTTTAGTCAGAAAGAGAAGGAGAGAGAGAAGATAAATAGATAAACGAACAACAGACAGGTGGAAAAATATCTCTTCTGTGTCTAAGCATTTTGCGTATAGCCTCACCCCTCTAGGTGTCAAAACTATGTTTCTTGGCATTAAGTTACTGAGAACAGCTCTCATTCAGCAACAAATCTGCACCCTGCCTGGATCTCAATATGCACTTATAATGTGGAAGTCGAATTGAATTGAACCTGTTGATAATGTTTGACAAATCTCATAAACAAAAGAGTGTAAAAATGACTGATACTGAATTTTGAAAATGTTTATTTTCCTTTAAATCCAAATGTTTTATAAGACTCAAATGGTATCTTGGGAACCTGGGAGTCTTTTGAGTCATCAGTATAGAGATTGACTTTCCCCACCCTCTCACTTTCCCTGCTCTTGCTGCCATCAGGAGAATATCCTGAATATCAATAACAGCTACCATTTATTGAGCCATGTGCCTCCCAGGTGTCAGAAATTTTGCATCTGTTTTCTCTTTTATTTCCAACCACCACCTTTTGAGTCTCAGACAATGACTCTCGAAGGGCTATACACAACTCTTGAAATATTCTAGCAGCAACCCTTCTGTCTATCTGCTCATAAGACTAATTGGGCCAGCTCTCAGAAATGCTGTATGGTAACAATTTTTCAGAATTTATAATCTATACAGTGATCTTGTCACACATCCTCTTGCAGGTGATCTAAGAAAAAGTGAAAACAAGGAATGAGGAATAGAGTGTTGGAGCAGAAAGAAAACAAGCCTAAAATTCATGAGTACATTTGATTCTGTTCTTAGTTCCTGGTTCTGTTATTTGCAAATTGGATGATCTTAATCAAGTCATTTCAACTCTCCAAGCCCCAGGGATCTCATATTCACAAATCAGAATGACCACCATTTTAGTCAAGGCTTTTCAAATTGTAATAGAAATCATATCAGACATGTTTTGGCAAAAAGTAAATTTATCAGAATTATACAGGGATGCTGTTAGAAGTGCAGCTAAATTTCCTCAGAATTTTGGACCAGAAACTAGAATGTTATTAGAAACCTATACAGGACCCTTTTGGGGGCAGGCACTCCAAAACCCACCAAAGGCCTAAATTTAAAACCTAATTTCACCATTTAATTGTCTCATCACTTGAACTGATTCGCTAATAGTGCTTAACACAGTGTTTGGCTTGAAGTAGGCATTTAATAAACGGGAGCTATTTCATCATTATTTTGTCATCAAGAAAAATTCAGTAATAATCAGTGATATATTTTCCCCACAGAGCAGTGAGACTACATTTTGTAAATTATTAGGTATGCAGAAGCAGTATAAAAAATTACTAAGTCAAGCTCTGGAATCAGTTTGCCTGTGTTCCAATTCCAACTCTACCACCTGTTAGCTTTGTGACTTTAGGAAAGTCATTATGGATTATGATAATAAAAGCATTTGCTTCATGGTGAATTTTAAATGAGATAATATGCATACAACATTTAAACTGGGTCCTGGTGGTTACTAAATGTTCAGAAAGTCTTAGTTATCAAATTGTTTTAAAAATTTTATGTTTAGTAATAAAAAAAAATTCTAGGTAAACTAAAGGGATGAAATCAAAAGGGAAAGAAATCAAAAACCAGTATGACAAATACAACAAAATGTCTTTTAATGGGAATATCCACCCAACCTAATTTTGCCCTTTGTTTGCCCTTGTTGTATTTAATTTTCACTTTTATCTTTCCAAAGTCATCAGAAATAAAATTTTAAAAAATGACTTAGGTGACATCATTTAAAGGGGTTACTATATGTTCCACAGCAGCTTCAGCAGCATCTGGGGACTTATTGGAAATGCAAATTCTTAGGCACCTGCCCAGACTCAAGGGATCAGAAGCTCTTTGGGATACAGTGGGGGGTAGAGGAAGGGAGCTTGGCACAGCATTCCTGCTTCAATAAGCCCTCCACGTGATCCTGAGATCAAATCACAGGATCAAATCACAGGCACAGTCAAATCAGAGAACCACAAGTTGGAAAACTGGCTGCATATTAGAATCACCTGTGCAACTTTTTAAAAATATCTATATTGGTGCCAGGAACCTATCCTAAACAGTTTAATCAAGATCACTGTGGATGGGGCCAGGACACCAATATACACATTTTAAAATTATAACTCAAAGCTTCCCGTCAAAGCCAGCAAGAGAATACTAAAATCGTCCATTCCATATAATCGCGATGCAAGCGAGTCAGCAGCTATAACCCAAGATGTCTCTGAAGAGCATGGAAATGGAGGTTTAAAGTGCCTCCGAACCTCTCATTCTTAATACTTTAATACTCGAAGATCTCTTCTTTCCTCCTCTCAGGGTGACACTCCCTCATGTGCATCTGAAACCAGTTCTTAGATCTTCCATTCCTCTTGATAAGAATCTCAATCAACTCAGAAGAAAAAGTAAGTGAAACTTCATACATTAGCCAAAGTTTCAGACATTGTCCAAATGTAGCATGGAAGGACTTAGGACAGAGAATGGGGGACCCTTTCCACTGTTTCAAGTTAATTACTCAGCCTATTTTCTCAGCTACAACAAATTATAGTTCATTGATCATTTACTATACTGCGTGGCATACCTTAATGAATACTACTAACTCATTTCATTCCTTTTGGCAACCCCCAAAATTAACTGAACTAACTGTATCATGATGAGAACAGCCCCTCAGCAACAGGAAAGGTGCTAACTGGTACATTTAATAGCAGTGAAAACAACCTGCAAAGATATTTGGAGGCAGAATAATGGAAGCACGTTGGTATCATGGCCTACAATGATAAAATTTCTATTATGTAGTGCAACAAAAATGAAGCCATTTTAATATAAATATGTCAAAGGACCCATGTCTCCTGCTTCGAAAACAAATGTGTTGGCTTCCAGTCAACATTTCCAGAGCTTAGCAGCAGGAGGTCATTACACTTTGACAACGTTCAGTTACACAGACATCATCTCAATTAACAGGTTTTGACTTCAAAGATTTCTCTTACTGAAAACACTGTTAATTTTTAAATAATGCAGAAGTTATTCGGTAATCTGGTCTCACTGACTAAGACTGGGATGATTACATTTACTCCTATAAACACACACACATATCTGAGTCAGTGAAGTACTGTTAGTGTCCTTGAACTCTTTTTAAAACATGGTAGACAAATATCCTAATCTTTACATAAACAGTTCACAAAGACATCTCATCTCAGAAAAAAAAACCACAAATCTTCCCCATGTTGATGAATCCAAGACACTCTGAATGTTTCAGATTTCCAAAATAAAATAAGTACAAATGAAACATTTATCAATTGTAATGCATTATGTTTCCTGTCTCATTTCAGAAGGTATTATGGAATTCTGGATGATGGCCAGAAGCTCAGAGCAGAATTTTTAACACCCTCTCAATACACACATTTATAGCTTTTAACTATACAGAGCACTGGTCTTATCAGTGCATAGCAGGAAAATGATTAAAATAATCCAGGCAAACTTAAACTTGGTTGTCCTTAGGTGGAAATGAAGCATCATTATGGGCTGAAACCTCCAATTATATAAGACAGGAAGTCACAGAAAGACATCAGATTCATACACTGTCAGTCTACATGGCAGATGGTAGTGTCTGGCAAGCCTTTTTTATAACAGAAAATATTATTATAAAAATATCCACAGACTACATTTTTAGTTCTTTGACTTAATATGTGGAAAAACTAGAGATTTCTATAGAAATTAGAGGTTTGATACTCAATAATATGAAACAGTAATTTTCTTTGAAATCTATGCATTAGCTATTCTGTCGTTTGTTAGAGAACTTTTTATAGTTAGAAGTCATCTGGTAGTTCTCTCTCTCTCTCTCTCTCTCTGTCTCTCTGCCTCTCTCTCTCTCTCTCTCTCTCTCTTTTCTCTCTCCCCTCCCCAATCTATTTAAATTGAACTTAAATCTATATGTTTTTATACAACCCTTAAATCACACTGTAGTGTGTTGTGGTATGCTGTAAATCACATTTTAGCCTCCCCAATGTTATGACAAAGAACTGCCTTTATCCCAAAAGGGATATTTCCTCATAGATGAAATTTCTTAAAGGTAGAATTCTCCTGAGAGCCACACTTTTGAGTGGCATGTTCTTAAGCATATTGCATTATGTGTCAGTACAATTAGCATATTCTTCTAGATTGTGAAAAGTAACAATAGCTGACAGCTTGAATATGTAGGGAAATGGTTTGTAAATCTAAAAACTAGGAAACCCAGTGCTTGTGTGGAACAAGCAAAAGTACCATAGTTTTCGTGATCCTGTTTTGAAAATGAATGGAGGAGGTTTAGATTCCCAAGTGGTTTGACCATTCCTGTCTCAAACTCAGACACCATGTTCAGTGTCTATAGTTTGGGGAGCAAAGGGAGCTCATGCGGTGGCTGAAAGAGAGGAAACAGAAATAGAAATATCTCTGCCTGATTTTGGCAACGTACACAAGACGTGTCAATATACCTATGATAATATCCCCAAAGATTTTCAAAGAATCTTACAAGCTGGAAAAAAAGTCCGTGTTCTCAGAAATGTTATGTTGCAGCGCTATGCATTCTCAAGCTACCAAACAACAGAGTCTTGTTCTACCTCAGCAGAGAGAGCCTAGAAAAGTGGGTAGTCAGATCCATTGCTTAACTAGGACACAGATTCAGAATGTGCAATACCTGCTGTTAGGGAAAAAAAGGGCGGGGGGGGGGAAGCAAAATAGCAACAGCCAAAAAACACTATTTTAGAGAATTTTATGAGGTAGAAAATGTTCTCATAGATATATATACTGGCAGGACATTTCAAGGAGATGAAGGAGTATTGCAGTAGCCTGTAGGACAGCATGGTGTCTTTGCTCCCTGGTGTGTACTTATTATTTTGATATACTTGTTTAATTTCAAATTAAAATGATAGGACAAAAAGTGCCTGAGGTCATTTCTATAGTTAGCTTTTCTTTGTCCTAAACCTTACTTTTATGGATAAAGATTAATAAAAGTTTACAGATTTTAATTTACAAATGAAATTTGAGAATTAAAAAATATTACACCCTAGCTCTGAAATTGTAAAGACCAAAGAGAAAGACATAAGCAGTGTCATTACTGAATGCATATATATACTCATTCTCATTCTCTATCTGTAGCATAGGGACGGAGCACTGAAGCTTGATTTTAAAGTCACCTATGACTGTCACTCTAATTTTAACCTTCAGACATGTTATTCATTGCAATGTATCACAGCTCTCATTCTCCACTTTCATGTGTAAACCCAATAAATTCCTATAATTAAGAGAAGTCACTGGAAAGGGTCCAGATAGTCTCATCTTTATAGTTTAATTTTACTTTAGGTTTACAAATCAATGTAACACAACCACGCACTGATTACACCTATACATTATTTTACTTTGAACCAATATGAACACCCCAATCCCAGCTGCCACTTGATTTAAGTCCCCCACTATTGTCTTAGCAACCATTCACTGTGCAGAGCCCGCTCACAGGAAGAACAATGGAACTAATTAATGTGTATGCTTTTGTGCCACAATCTCTTGCCTTTGGAGACAAATAAACATGATACAAAAAGTATTCATGAAGTCCTGAGCCTCAAAGTCCCTTATTTATATCTAAATTCCACCAAGAGAAACATGTCACATTCTACTGGAGATTCTGTTTTATAGTATAAAGGCTTCTAGGAAAGCCATACATTTTAGAGAGAAAGTCCTCTAACTATTCTAGAACGATAGAAGAGGGTTAAGAAATGTGTGGTTGAGGGGTAGGTTGTGACACCACAAACATTTTGAATATATTCCTGAAACCACTTCAAATGAGTGGCTACCTGTAGTTTCTATGGTAACATCTACCTTCCCTGAAGTAACTGCAGGTTTTCCTCAAAGACCACCCTGGGAAATGCCAGTTATCCTTTGAGATGGTTTAACTTTACATTGATCATTCATTGACATTAATCTATCATTTACTTCTTGGTTCAACTAGTATTTATTGATGCCCCCAATATGTAGTAGGCATTGCACCAGAAATAACAGTATCCACGTAAAGGATAAGAAAAGTGAGATGTAGATTAAAATGGATCTATAGAAATAAGAATTCATTTCAAATTTGGGTTATTTCTAGTGTTGTGAATTATATTGCACTGAATCATTTCCGAAAATCATAGACTTCTTACTTAACCAGATAAATTGTCATTACCTTTTTCCTAGAGGTACTCAAGGGACGCACCAGAACGACTTATTTTTTTCCAAATTCTTTGGCTTAGTAAGGATGCCCAGACAGGCTCACAGAGCCTGATCTCATGGTAGACTGGACCCATAATTGCAACAGTCAATCAACTGTTTACTGAGAACAACATGCTCAAAATACTTTGTAATTAGAGCCCAAAGAGACACGAAACTCATTCCCAGTTTGAAACACAGATGACCAGCAGAGAAGTACACACACAAATGACATATTAAGTTCTTGAGTTGTTAAATGACAAATACAAAGAAAGTGTAGGCAATAGAAACTAACATACACTGAGTGGAGCATACATTCTACTTCCTGATGCTGCGAACCTCTCTGTTATGGTCCACATGAACTCCCATTTATTTTCATATCAAATTTATAACACTTAGCTTACATATTAGAAGTCAGAATTTGTGGTTGGTTCATCAAAGCAAGTGCTCTTCATGCATCGCTGGATACTCGGAATGTAGCACAATATATCAAATCACAAACATGGCCAAATAAATGTACTTTTAAAATGTACTTGATTTAAGAACACTTAGATAACATATGAAGTTATTTTGGTGATACTGAGTAGTATAATTTTTCTAAGTTATTTAGTTATAGGAACATAAGAGTTAACTAAAATAAACCCTATTCACCAATTAGAGGAAAATGGGAGATGCAAGTCACACTCCAATTTGTTAAGGAAATTTTGTGCAAAAAAATGTAAACACTACTCTCTAAATATGTATTGAAAGTCATGTTAAAGTAATTTTTTTCATAAAACTATGAAAGGTACAATGAAATATAAACTTTCTTTTACTAATAAACTATCCTGGAACTCAAACTTGTATACTTAATATTAATGATTTAGAGTCAGAAGAATTTTGGAATATTTGGTGAATGATTAATGTATTATAACTTACCACATATTCATTCAAATTCTACATGAAAGCATAAACCTATCACTGTATAGTTATTTTAATTGTTATGCATTAATCCTTTCTATAAGTATCAAAGTTAAAAAATTAAATTACCAGCATACTTTGGAAATGCAATTGACAGAATGTAATGACAGACAGTGAGTGTATATTGTGTGTGTAGACAGACAGCGACAGAGAGAAAAAGAGAGAGGTGAATATAAATTCACTATAATTTTAAATGGAAAAATAAATGGGAAATTCTACAATGCAATATTCACTTTGTACATTCAAAAATTCAAACGGTGCCAAATTCTACCACTTTTTCTTCACAAAATTTCTAAAAATCCATCTGTTTCATGATGCAATATGAATTTTTATCCCAGTTTTGATAATATTAACTATCTTATTTCTTACATCACACACTTCTTCAATGCAGGGATATGTGAAACATGTATCTGGTCAAGGCAAAAATATGAAACTGTTAAACTGGCTCTTCTACTCCCCCTCGCCTTATCTTTGTTGCCAGACTGGTGCCTCCACCTAATCCCTGATTGTTGATGCTTCAGGATTCTTTATGACTTCCTAGAAAGCTCACTTGTTCCCTTTCTATATCTGTGTCCTCTGGTTCTATGTGTGGTTATATCTCTCTCTACATAGTCTTCTCAGTAAATCCACTAATAAGAGCTCAATTCAGAATGCACTCAAGTTTATTACATAAACTACAGTGAAATGTTAATAACTAAAAGGATGTAATCAGCTCCTAGGGGTATTTATATTTTAAATGTTGACTACCTCTCAATAAACAAAGTATTAATTTAGTACTGACTTGGCACTGGTTGTGTAGCACTGGCTGAGTGAGACACAAAAAAATATATAACAGATTGTCCCTGTTCTTGAAAAGTTTTAACACTGTTTGTGTTGGGGGAGATATTGCTAATATGAAACACTTTTATGAGCTAAATTGTGACTCTCTGATTTCAATATAATTGGAATCTTATCTGGAAGCATTCACTGTGAGATGAAGTAGGTATAAAAGTCTACAGGAAGGAACTGAGTAAATAACAAAACTTTGAGAGGTACCCTGAAAATGAAAAGGCAGAGCCAATGACTGAGGTAATTTCCAGAGCTGGAAAGAGCATGAGATAGAAAAAAAAGATAGAAAGACAGAAAGATAGAAAAAAAGATAGAAAGATACAAAGATACAAAGATAGAAAACAAAATAGCCTGTGCGTGGGACACTCTGGACGTTAGACTAATTGAATGGGATATCTGCTAGCCAGCCAGATCAGTGTATTCATCCCTAGGGATAAAAGGAATGATCACTACATCTGTCAGGAAAGCATACCATAGTATAGTGAAAAGTAAACTCAGGTAGGTTAAGTATAATGTTAGTTTTCTATTGCTGCTTTCCTTTAGGAAGGCTATAGGGAAGAATCATTTCCCTTATCTTTTCCAGCTTCTAGAGCTGCCCAAATTCTTTGGCCCTCCAAAGATGTCCATTTTCTACTCCCCAGACCCGTGAATAGGTTACCTTACATTTGGCATATGAGATTCAGTTAAGGGCCTTGCTATGAGGAGATTATTTTGAATTAGCCAGATGGGCCCAATCTAATCAAATGGGTCCTTCAAATCAGTGACACTGTCCCAGCTGCAGTCAGAAAGAGTCATGAACACAGAAGAATAGTCATATAAATGCAACATTGCTGACTTTGAAAATGGAGAATGGGAGCCATGAGACAAGGCATGTGGGCAGCGTTTAGACCTGGCAAGGCAAGGAAATGGACTGCTCCCTAGGGAATCCAGAAAGGAACACAGCGTAGTCTGACACCATGATTGCAGCCCAATGAGACCTCTGTCAGATTTATGACCTGCATAACTGGAAAATAATAAATTTGTGTTGTTTAAATCCATAGAGATTAACAAGGGTATCTAAATTCTGAAATAAGTGGATATTATCTACAGATAAAAATCATCATTCTCTATTTAAATTCCTGTTCTATTTCACAACATCTGCATTCTCAGTGTTAGCAGCTAAGTAAAGGCCCAATAAATAATTGTATGTTTATTTTTATTGATTCTGACCTCTGATGCTTCTGAAGTCGGTCATATATTTGTAGTGAAAATGTCACAATGGAGTATAAAACATTATCATAAATACATGATACCCTGCCATGTAAGAATAATAGTTTTTAGAATAAGGAAATCCCTCAAATTATTCTTCAAGTGAACAATATTTGATACTTTTTTTGCCTTTTTATTATGAGGAAAATGAGACACAAAGAAATTAAGTTAGTTATTCAAGATCTTAAATTTAGTGTGAGGCACAATCAGGATGTAAAATTAGGTCCCTCTGGCTCTTCATTATTGGATCAGCAAAGTATATTTATTTTCTTAGATTTGATAATATTCTTCCATGTGACTTTCTGGTATAGAAAACACTTCCCTTACTGTCTTGTACATTTTACGTCCAAGTCATGCATAAAAAGAAAGGGTAGGAGAGTGAGTAGAGGTCAACCAGTGGTTTGGCAAGATTGGGGAGTTTGTATGGATATAAATGTATAAGAGAACCCACATAGGCCATGATATCTTTGCCCTTTGTTACAAATGAATGTATAAAAATCATTCTTTCTCAGAAGTCTACTTTAGTGTCATCTTTAGAAAGCCGACTGTGCCAGCCACAGGAGTACCCCATTCAGACCTCAAGGGAGGACGTGCCACAGGAGTTGCTGTCAGTCAACAACCTCTAGTTGTAGCACCTTTGGAGTCCACGCTGGTGTTTAATATGAGAACACACTTTCCACAGGCAGCTCCAGGCAATGATGGCAGATAAGTTCTAGGACCTGATCACCTTTGCCCATCATAGGAGTCCTCCACTGGGCAATCGGTTCTAGAGCTCCTCACTGGGCTAGCTGCAGGATTGTCAGGGCTGCACTGTTCTCTAAGGCTTTTCATCCAATTCTCCTTCCCACCTCCCTCATTTCACAGGTGTCAGACTTACATCACAGTCTGAAGTCTTTCCCTTTTCCTTCTCTCTCTCCTCTTTATCTTCAATGGACATAACCTACAATGTATCTTCTGTGCTTGGCACCTGTTTCTAGTGCACCTGAACTGATACTCCTATGATTCCAAAGAGTTCAGGAGTCCATTTCCCTACCAAAATAAACCAAGACACACTTTCAAACAACAAGGCTACTGGGTCTCTATGCAAATCAATTGCTGGTGACTAGGATTCTTCATGCTCAGGTGTGGTCACTTGGGATACATAGTCAGTGTTGCTCCACCACAGAATCCGGAGAGCAATGCTGGTGGCAACGAGGCTGAAAACCAGAAATATTCCCAGTCTCCTTTCCAGAAAAGCTGGTGTGTTCTGTTGTTTCATCCATTCCTGTAAAGAACAACTTGTCCCTTTATTTCCATCTGCTGCTTGTGAGAAAATCAAACCTGTGCTTCCTTACCGAGCACATTTCCAGCCTTAGCTGTATGAATACGGCTTGTCCCCTTTCAATGTATTAACTCACTAATGAACTATGAACCACTGGAGAAAGTATTATTTCTAGTGCTACATTTGAAATTATCTCAAGATTATGATTTCTCCTCCAAAATAATTCTAATGCTATGTACAAAAATAATCATGTGCATAAACATATGGTTGCATTTTACCTGAACACTTCCTAGCTCTATTATGAACCTTTGTTTTTCCTTCACTTTTCACCATGGCATATGTGCTTTTTTTTATACTCTGGTAAAGCAACTCGACAGTTGGTAGCTGTCTGGCTGTTTATACAACATATGTACCACTTAATGCACAGGTCTCAGTGATATAGTCCCCAAAGTCAGTCCAACTGGGATAAAAGTCAACAAATAGAGCTTTGCAGGGAGTTCATTTACTTGGGAAGATTTAAATATTTGAAAGGTGTTTGGCAGTTAAGATTTAAGCCTAATGTCACAAGAATTTACAGGGTCGGCATCTCCCCCAGCACAGCACATTCTCTTGATTTCACATAGGAGCTCCATATGTTAGGAAATCACCTTTTTAATTAGATCTCTGTAGCCTCATTCTAAGTTACCACTGTCACAAGTCTTGGATAAAATCCTATTCTCAGGAAACCTTTCAGTAAACAGTTAGCTATAGGTTCTTACAAGAAGATACTGAGACAGATTCTCCCAGATTGCAAGAGATTTTAAATTAGTTGCTCTGGAAAGTGGTGGGCGGGGTGTTATTTCAACATCCTCATATGTTACCTGAGTCTTTTCCCCAAGGAAAGCAACATGTGTTTAGTTGTTTGCATGTCTAAAAGTAGAATTGGTTAGAAATTGTGTGGCCCATTCTGGCCTGTTTCAACTAGCAGGCAGGATAAAACATAGACCTCCCAACCCATTTTGGCCATTAGGACCGCTAAAGTGTGAAACCATCTGACAAGTAAAGATTCCTGAAAATTTAGAAATGGTCTTCAAGAAGAGGGAAGGAAGCGAATGGAAAAGTTATATATGAGGAGCTATTTTGTACAAAATCCAATAAACAGATTATCAGATACCATAATCCTCAAAATCCTAAAGGAAAATCAGAATTCATATTTTTACTTTTTTAGATGAAAAAATTTGAGGCTAAGTGGCAAAATGACTTTCCCAAGTTAACAAGGATAAATAACAGCACAGCCCAGATTTCAAGTCCTATTGTGGATAAAAACCAAAGTGCTGTTACCACATTACCCAGTGTGGTACAGTGTCTATAAGCAACATAGTTTATAATGAAGATACCTTAAAACTTCTGTAGAATTTGTAGGGCAACTCAACCTGGCATGAGGCTCTATTGGCTGTGGAGTTAGCCAAGTCTCAGATATAAAGTCCTAAAATTACCGACACTCAAATTTAGTGTATCAGACAAAATATTGTTATTATCTTTTTCAAATTCCCAAACCTCCGCCCCCATCCTGGACCATACTGTTGTCCCATTGGTTGGGTTGTCCAACCAATCATTCACTCTGAATGTTCAAATCTCCCCCCTTGGCAGCTGCCACACAGCTAGAAAAGTGAGCTGCATGCCTAGAGTTTTTAATCCTTTCCCTCTACTTTTAGATTTCAATAGAATGCCTCATTTCAGGACATTGGAGCTGGCATACAATGTTCTGTATCCAAAGGAACTGGATGACACAACTTGGACGTGATGTAGAGTTAACTTACTATGGTGTAAACATTGTCTAAAGGAAAAGACAGGAGGAAGCTCAGCTGATACATTTTTTTTCCATCTTTTCTGGACCACCTAACATGGATCATTCAATGGAGCATACCTGAGAAAAACACTTTACGAAGAGTAAATATAGTGGCCTAGCAACATGAGGGCTCATTATGAAGCAGTAATCACACATATAAACACAGTGTTTCATTTATTTTCCACATCTTTTCCTGGCCTCATTACCCTTATTCTATACTCTTCCTGTTTTAGGTTTACACATAAGAAATAAAGCATTATTAAAGAAAGAGAGAGAGAGAGAGAGAGAGAGAGAGAGAGAGAGAGAATCACTTAATCCTCACCTCAGCCTGCATATTCTACTGAAATTGGCAAGAAAACCCATTTAGTGAATATAAGAATTACAGCATGGGATTTTAAAAAAGCAATTCCCTAATGTTGACTTCCTCTACCTTAAACAGGGAAACTTTCCTAGATCATTATTTAATTCCAGATGCTATCCTTATTTCAAATTCATCTATGCATTTAAAAGAGATTCTGTAGAATAACTCAGTTTGCCCAAATAGTAAGCTTTTGTTTTCATTTTCCATGCTAAGAAAACTACAATTGTGTTAGTGATATGTTTAGATCCAGGCAATGCACTGTGATTGGTCTAACTCAGTTATGACAACACACTGCCCCCAAATTTCCAAGCCTTCCTTGAACCAAGAAGTGCTATCTGTCCCAGCTCTGAATGGGATGATTCTGGAAAAGCTTTGTTTTATTGATAAAGAAGGATAAAGGGGGCTGGCATGATGCCTGACTCTTCTCCCTCAATATAGACAAGATGCCTGAAAGTGCGATACCATTCATCCACCAGCTTCAACAGCCATGTACCCACCATAAAGTGACAAGTAAGAAGAGAAAGAGTCAACATGCCGAGAACGACAGAGCAGAAAGAGTTGGTCTGGATTTCTTGCGACACGGAAAACAAACACTCCTGTTTGTTTAAACCATTGTAGTTAGGTTGCTTAAGACTTGTAGCCAAATGCATTATTAACTGATATAGACTCTTAGTTTTGTGTATCTCATGGGAAATCCATGATTTCCCATGTGGAACTTATCTAACAGTGACATTGGCTTTAATCTTATCAAAACAGGGAAACTAAAACAACAACAATTAAAATAGAGAAGTAGAATGTGTAATAAGTTGGTATATTGCATAACTCATATATTCTCAACTCAACAAGCATAGGATAAGTGGTATTTTCCATGTTTGGAAATAAGGATTAACATCTAAGAAAGAGCTAAACAGTTTTCCCCTAGTGTTACAGTTAAATTGTTGAGTCAATATTCAAACACAAGTATTATGAAGTTTTAAAATGTGTATTTTTGCCAATATGAATTTTTCTTTCATTCTCTTGCAAAAATATATATTTGCAACAGTGATAGAATTTTTAAAAGATTTACATTAATTTTTATAATGATATCAAATAGGTTTTGGAAGCACTGACTTTAAATATGCATTCTTTTTCAGTCTTTAATTTTCCAATTAATATTTAAAATCTCCAAGAGTAAAAAATAAATTCACAAATATTTCAACAGGGAACCTTTATTTCTCCAAGGAATACTCACTAATATCTTATGAAAGAAATACTAGACTCCAAAGAAAAGAGTTTGGGAAAGCTGTATCAGCACAACTGCATGTGTTTACTCAATATTTATGTGACATACCAAAGCATATAACTAACGACAGTAATTTATACAGACATACACATAGATAAATATCTCTATCTATTTAGATGTAATTTATATCCATTCAAAAATCTTTAGGTTTGATACTAAGAAGGGGTCTTAGTATCCCTAAGGATAAGGGGTCAAATGTCTTTTTTTAATGCCCTATGTGCCTTAATTTCTCAATACTTATTAGACTCTAGTTTTTTATTACCCTTATTAAAAGTTTCGATTTTCTAATGTGTTCTAGTTCACATGACATAATGAGTCTACAGTTGAACTAAGATTGCAATTTCTGCTTCCAGTTTATTCTTATAGTCACTGGAAAATCCTTCTGTAGGATATTCAAGCTACTTTCTGGGGTCTGGAAGGTGAGAAGGGACAAAAGAAAATAGATAATATTTGGTTTCCAAATACAATCCTTCTAATTTTTTCCTTCAATTAAGGGAGAAAACAAAAATACTGTGGTACGAAACTGTCACTTGGAAGAAATCACCTCTATTTAAGACTAATTAAAAGTTAAAAATTTTCAGCTTTGCAAGTTTACTACAACTTGACATACAGTCATAGTGGTGATGGAGTTCTTATTTTAATTATGAACTCTTGCAGAAAGAAAGAAAAATGTAGACTTATGCTCTAGTAGATAATAAAAGAAGAGTTCAAACTCTAGATAGTACAATGACTTTCCCTAAACAGATCTTTCCCTTTTAAGCAGCAGATCAATAAATTATCCTTTTGATCAGAGAACTAAAACCTCCTCTATAGTTTGCTTGTTACTTTCATTTTTTTCCCCCAAGAAAAGATGCAGCCACTTAAGTAGCACACCACAAAAGCACCGTGGCACTTTTATCCTAGTAAAGAGTTCAAAAAGTAAATAAAACTTTTTTGGAACTTCTTCTTAAGAACAAAGCTAGCACCCAGTAGCTCCATATGCCTTGGGGTTAGGGGCTTATTCACAGCATCAAGAATCAGTATTTCCATCTAGACATACAAGTGATCTAAATAGCATTCATAGGGCTTTAAAAGCCTTTTTGAAATAAAAAGTAGAGCAAACTACAAAAGTATAAATTCTAAGTTTTCCTACATCATTCCTACTTTGTAGAGCATTTGGTCAGGCTGGGGGCTGCCAGGATATCACATATCAATCAGATATGAAAGAATACACTGGTCCACATGGCCATGGCACAGGAACAGACTAATGAGAACCACGCAGCGTGCCTCTCCTCTTCAATTAATTTTCTGTCGATATTCACTGGAATCCATGGTGAGGAAACGTTTTAGGTATCTGCCACCACTGGCAGGTCCTTATCTTCTCTTAACCTATTGAAATACAGTCTAGCAAAAGGGAGTGTAAGTGCTACAAAGTAAAAAGGAACGAAAGCGGTATATATGGGAAGGACTGATGCACACACTGGCAGTCAAGCTGGTATTTTGGTCACAACTGAAAGGTTAGGGGGGGAAATAACTTTCTGCGAGGTTTATATTTCTATTCCTTTTAGAAGGTTATTTGGAGCATTTAGTACATAACAGGATAAGGAGATTCAATTGTGAGTTTTATAATATCAAGAAATAATACTTTTGAATGTATTTTAAATGTGAGGAAAAAGTACAAAATCTCTCCCTTCCTTCATCCTCCGACATATTGACAATATAAGGAAACATCCACTCAATGTTTATTTTGTTCATATATATATATTATTAAATAGGAAAAACTACTAAGAATACAGTTAAGTTTAAGTTCCACATTTTGATCACCTGTTATTTACTTCTTCTTGGCCCTAAGTAGATTCAATACCTGTTTTGCTCTCACAATCACAGTTAAACTCACCCACACAATTGAATACTGAAATCTAGTTTAAAAGAAAAAAAAATGCTTAGACATCTATATGGAAAATGTGCCTCGAGGGAAAGCCTAAAAATCTAAGCATTTTTTTCCTATATAATGTCAGAACTAACAAATGGCAATTTTGTATTTGAGCATTTCTTACTCGAAATGTTAATTGAAAAATGTGCCAACTAAGATTTGCTCTGTCGTTACCAGCACAAATATATCTCATTTACTCCTTTAACTTGCTTTACATCCATATCTCAGTATGAGTGAGTGATGGTCTTCTTGAATTACTGTTTTTTCCAATTTCCTATTCCTCTACTTTCCTTATTTTATTAGTTTTCAGCCTTTAGTCTCTATTGTTCCCCTTGTCTGGTACTCCTTCTGGAATACTAGCTTTGTAAAATGCTGTAGTGAAGGGTTGCAGGATTTTTTCCCTCCAAGTGTATACTGCCAAGGGACTCTTTTTGAAGACCTTACTTTCACCATCAAGAACTAGGGAGGCAGACCCAGTGGCCTTAAGGGATTTAATTAGAGTTCACCAAGTTAGAATTTCCAAACTCTCAAAGACCTAATTTAAATACAAGTTCACTCACTTTTTCAACTGTTTCTTAGACCCTTATTAAAATTTCAGTTTATTAAAGGGAACATCCTGCGTTTCACATTATATAGAAAATAAACCTGGGCTATGCAGAATCTCAAACATCCTCCAGATGCAAACACAAAATTTTGCCAATTGCTAGGGAAATAATAATGAAGTTAGCTTATAAATTATTGAAACAACCATCACTAAATTTTGTCAATCGTGATCAATTACATTTACATTTATATGGGTAAGATCAGTTTTATAGGAGACAGTTAAACATTAGTAGTAGATTGGTGAGAGGAAATGTGTAAGTTAAAGCATTTGTTGCCATTTGTTTTATTATTGCCTTTTATAAAAATGATAATTATTATGATTACTCTCAACTCTAGGTGGTGTTATATTTCTTTTGTTAAGCTGTCAGGCAGAACCCTTGTTAAAAGCTGATGACAAACCATATCAATTTATCAAAACTTTCTGGTCAATCAAACCTCTGTTACATAAGGATTAAGAAAGTCACGTATAACACAATTCCTGAATGATAGCATTAGAATTTTATGAGAATAAAAATGCCAGTCTTTTCTTGTCCATTCCTTTCTGTGTTAAGAATTGTGTGTTAATTAGATCTTCTAATTGGAGATTGACTTAAAACATGAATTGGCTACACTATGATATCAAAAATTAAACAACTAACTACATTAAAATCCACATAGCTTTAGCATGAAGAAAGAGAGCTATGACGAGGTGCTATTAAGCCAGGTGTCACATAAATAAGGGAAATGGGCAAAAAGAAAAGCAATAGGTTGCTATGACAGCATTAATTATTAAACTCCCCTTATAATGATCACACAAACAAAATACAAGAAATTCGTAGGGATGTAGAGATATGAGAAGAAAACAAAAGCTTTGCCATTTCAATTGGATTTGGGGTACAATACACAAAACACGTCAACATTGTTTTGCTGCTGTTTTATTATTATTATTATTATTTTATTATTATTATTATTATTATTATTATTATTATTTCTACCATAAAGAATACTTCTTAGTGAAATAATTGTGAGAACTCTGTCACAGAAATTGTTTTCAAGTATTTCTCAGCTGGCATCCCTATAGTGTTATCATATAATTAGCATATTCGCTTTCTCACAGTTAATCTTCACTATGGCTTTAATAACTGGATTAAAGATCTGGGTCTTTTCAGAAAGCTAACTGGTGAGATGTAGAAAGAATTTAGGGAACCCGTATACTTTGGATTTTTTATTATTTATATGCTTTTAGTAGGCATAACATCTTAGGTACTTCATCTTATTTCATTCATTTCATTTTATATATATATATATATATATATATATATATATATATATATATAGCAGTAGAGATGCATATAAGAAATATTTTATGCCAATATATACTGTAAGTCAAGTCATATTTTAAACCTGATTATTTTTGGCATTACTGCACAGAAAAACAGTAGTTATCACTTTATAAAAGCACACTAATTCTCAGTTACAACATTACAAGACTAGTTTATTGGTATAAATTCACATGAACTTCCAAGATGAGATATTTTTCATAATTTAAAATTTAAAAGTTACAGTTTATAATGATCACCCTGAAGCGGCAAAGGAAAATCTGTTTCTTCAGTAGATGTGCTAAAAATTCTTTCCATTTGCTTTCCACCAAAAGATCATGCTTAAGTACTTCCATTAAATATAAAATATTTTTCAGGTTTGCCTTGTTATTTAACGAAATTCAAAATCAGTTTGCAAAGGCAATCTCTCCATTCTCCCAACCCTCCAAAAAAACTTGTCATCTCATGACAAACATAGATTTCCTGAGAGATGGAAAACATTCACTGTGAAAATTGCTATATTTATCTTTGAGACATATTTGGTAAAATTCACTAATTTGCCCAGTGCATAATTTCAGTATGTTCATGGGGGAAAAAGAAAAAAAAGAACTGTCTTACCAAGGACTTTAAAACAGAATTCCTCTGCTCTTAGAATTCAGTGGAAGCAAGTGCTATGTAAATACGAATGACTGAATTTGATCTTCCCAGGCAGTAGGAAGGAACATGCTCATTTTGGTCTGAAACACACACACACACACACACACACACACACAATTTTTTAAGGAAAGGCCTTTATAAAACAGCCATAAAAATAATCAAAACAACAATTTACAAGTAAAATTTTAAGTCAGAAAGCAAGACTGATAAAGAATGATGACTTCTTTATCACATAAGTCAGATGCTACTAAGTTCCCAAACGATTTTTAAAGATTCTAGTTGTTTTTAATTTGTTTTAATTTGATGTTGCATTTTTTTTGCAATAATGTGCTAAAAATCAAAAGAAGACTATTTTTGGATTTCTCTGATGTCATTTTTTTAGTTGCTATAAACTAGTTTATGAAAATAAAATGAATTTCCCAAATTCAAAGATGAATAGGCTTTCAGTTTGGAATGGTGGTCCTAATTTCCTGTCTTGGACGAGTTTATACATCTCAAATCCATGACCAGATTAGATTGCCTTTTGTTCATTATAAGTACAAGCCATTAGACATTTTATTTAATTTAAAATAAACAATTTGATTTTTCATTTGATTATGACTACTCACATAGGAGTTGGTATTGTATATTTCTCTAAATACTGTGTAATAGATTTCACAAAGAATTATCAACAAAACACAAACACATAAAATATTTATACTTTAACCGCTTCTTCTACTTACAATTTCAGTGTCTAAAAAGGTAGGAAAAGGTAGCTAAACTAAGAGATACCATGACCATAATAGACCACAATAAGCTACCATGTTTCTCCGAAAATAAGACTTAGCCGGCCAATCAGCGCTAATGCATCTTTTGGAGCAAAAACTAATATAAGACTTGGTCTTATATTATATTACATAATACCTAGTCTATTATATTATTTATATTATATTATATTATTTATATTATATTATATTATATTATATTATATTATATTATATTATATTATACCTGGTCTTATAGTAAAATAACACCAGGTCTTATATTAATTTTTGCCCCAAAATATGCATCAGAGCTAATTGTCCGGCTACATCTTATTTTCGGGAAAACACAGTACATTATGTAATTTAATATCTTGCATACCAAAATGGTAGTGAGAAAGCTAAGGGTACCTGCTATAGACTGAATATTTGGGGCCCCCCAATTCATATGTTGAAATCCTAACCCCCAGTGGGATGTTATTAGGAGGTGATTAGGTCACAGGATGGAGCTCCCATGAATGGGATCAGTGCCCTAATAAATAAGACCCTAGAGAGCTTCCTTGGCCGTTCTACAGGAAGATAGCCATCTATGAACCAGAAAGCGGTTATCATCAGACACCAAATCTACTAGTTCCTTGATCTTGGACTTCTCAGCCTCCAGAACTATGAGAAATAAATTTCTGTTGTTTATAAGTTACCTAGTCTGTGGTATTTTTTTTATAGAAGCCCGAAGGCCTAAGATAGTAGCCATTACTGAGCTCACGTATATTTTTGGGTAAATACTTGTCTTTTAAAGAAAACCCCATCTGACAACCTGCCTCTTTGGTCTAGTGTATTTGAATTTATACAATTCTTACTGTATCTTTACTAATTGAATAATAATTATAAAAAGTCAATATATAAAGTGGGAGACATGAGAGTGTAAAATCATAAAGCCACATAAAAACAGGGTGGTTGTTGAGTGGAGAAAGGACTAAAGCTTTCCTGTATTTTTTAAGAAGCTATCACAATACTCTATTAAACGAAAAGACCCAGGGAGAACTCCCAAAAAGTCCAGAGTCCAAGATTAAAATTATATAGAAGGGTTTCAAATAGAGACTGACTAACTGGAAGGCAAAGGTTTAAAATAATAGTCACAATCCAAGAAACTGTTCATTATGGCCCATAAAGCATTTAGAGCATTACTATAAAGGAATAATACTCAATATATATCTCATATCTACCAGTTTTCCATGGCTATTATAATCCTTGCTCTCTGCATTTTAATTCTGGGTTATTACAACACCCACTTACAGAAATGCTCTTGACTTTAGAAAAAGAACTAGAAGCTACAAAAATAGCCATAAACAGCCACGCGGCTAGTCCTCAGGACTCTTGTAGCTATTGTTCCTCAAAGACATTCTATTGAATTCACTAGTAATCTTTGGAGAATCAAATTAGATAAAACCAGAATATATATGAATATTCTTAGTAGGATACCTATGAGACCCAATATGTAGCAAGACTTGGAAAGCAAATGGTAACCTGAATATACCATAAGATAATGTGGAGCAGCCTTCCTGCCCTCAGAGTACCTCACATACAGTACACAATTTGTGACTCTGACGTTTTGTCTAATTGTGGGTACCGGTATTGACTTTTATATTAAATATTAATAAAGCTTGATTTTTTACACAATTACCTGATATAAAAGTTATATCATCTTCTAGCACCCCAAGATTTTCTACTAGGTCCTCTTAAGTGCTTAATGTACACCCCCAGATACAAGATGGAGTCAATAATTGTATAATACTACCAGACGAGAATTCATAAAACTACTAAAAATATGTCATTCCTCTCAAGTATTAACATCATGATTCATTATGGATTTACTGTAAAAATACATTTGGTTCTGCTGAACTTTCAGAGTTTTAATATCAACTGCCCTTATTTTATCTGTCTCTCTCAGTCCTCATTACTCTTTAATACTGAAGCCTTGTTTCTTTGCCCCCATTCTCCACCACTCAATGGAGGTTTTACTAAAACTGTCTTCTTCAATTCCTACATTCCTGTCCAAGTTCCATTTCTTGAAGTTTTCTGCAATTATGTAACTCCACACTGCTTATTCCTCTTATAAAATCATATTGCTTGCTTTATGATATAAATCATTCATTCCTTTGAAAAATTGTCTTAGTCTTCTGCCCCATCCCCTGTCCTTTTTCTAGTCTTTAGTCTTTGTCTTTCATCTGCATAAAACATTTTAAAGCTTGCCTATAAGTTAAAGTGAAAAATCTTTAATATGTTGTTTTACTGGGTCTATGGCTAAACTGTGAGTAACAAAACCTAACATAAGAGTGACTTAAACTAAATGGAACTAATTTCTTCCTAACATAACAGTCTGGGGAAGGCAGCTTAGAATTGTAATGACAGCATTACTTCCGTATCATTAAGACACATAGGATCCTTCTATATTGCTGCTTTGCTATTTCTTAGATTACACCATTGCTCTCACAATCCGAGATAGTTCACCAACCCAAACACATTCCATAAAACGGAATGGAGGGGGAGACAGAGATGAGGCAACATCCTCTCCCTTGAAGGACTCATTCCCTAGTAATGTATCTCAGTTCCTACACCACACCACATTGCCCTAAATTTAATCAAAAACCACACCTACCTCGCAAGGAGACTAAAAAATGTAATATTTATCCTGGTATTTATATGCCCACCTATATATTGGGTATTTTGTTAACAAAAGAGAAATGAATAGATATGAGTAGACCTAAGCTCTATTTATTGAATGGTCCAATCCATAAAGACAGATCATTGTGACAGCAGCGCAAAGTACCTTGAGAAAAGATTTATCACAGGAAGTCAGAAAAGGCCTCAATTTGAAAGTTCATTTTGGAAGCTGAATTTTGGTCTGCACAGCCAGAGATAATGGGAAAAGAACTACAAGGAATACAACTCATTTATTGGGGGAACTGGACTTCACTGAAACAAGCAAGTTTATTTTTTCTCACTACAGCTTTTGTAAACTCACTATGTGGATCCATTTTTCACTGTCCCTCAGATAAAATCTCAAACAGATCCTATGGATTTTCCAGTCACTTATAGATAATTGAAATGCCTGGTTCATTCTAATAACCCTATAACTTCAGACCACTCTAACATGCTTAAATAACTTCAAACTACTGTCCAATTTAAACTACTTCCAGGGCCTCAGAAACCTAACTCAGGGAAGAAAGATCAGGGATATAGAACTTAGTGTTATATAGGTGGTAGCATTATAATGTGACATTGGTACCTTCCAGATGGCTGTTGAATCATTGCTCTTTTCTCACTCATTGGAGGCTTTTTGATTCTGCAGAGGTGTTCTAGCCTGAGCTCTCAGACTGCAGCTACCATAGTGCTGGCACTGGCTGGCTACTTACAACTCCTTCAGCCCCTGGGTCTCTGTTGTGATAGTTGTACTCTTCTATGCAGTTCCCTTGAGTGAAATTTCTTATAAGGCAATATAAGACTGGATAACTTTTGTGGGTTTGACATATGGTCCCCAAGAAGCACTCACTTCACTCCCTTCAAACTCTTGAACTATACTCATGCAAACACAATTACTTCTCTTTGTGAAATCAGCAGGAAGATGCATCTTCAGCCAAATCATCTGTTCTTTTCAGGTATGAGCATAAACTAAGTCATGAGTTCTGGAGCCCCCTTTACTATATCTTAGCATGTGCTAAGAGATAAGGAAACACCTCCCCTATAAATGAATATTTGATTCTTCTTGTAGTTATAGCCCTTGTGGCCTCAAATAAAACAAAAGTCAGGCACTTATTTAACATCATATTTTAGGGGAGAAAAGCAAAGTTAATGTGTAATACAAAATCAGGGAATCTCTGGTCCTCCTCAATTTGAAGGTACGTACTAACCACCTTGATGAATGTATGAGAATCATGTGCTCCTACAAACACACAAACAAAAAAGAGAAAAGGCTAAAAAGGGAGGTTGGAGAATTGAGGATCATTCTTAAGATTTGGAATTTGACCCTATAGGCTGAATACAATGACCACAGAATTTTACTTTGAAATTCTTTTTAAAAACACATTATATTCCCCATCACACTTTTGTAATCACTTCAAACCTTGAGAATGATGAAATTTGCTGTAGGGACATTTCTATTAGTGACTCTATTATAATGTGATAGAATTGGACAGTCCCACTGGATTTATATAACTCTGCATTTGGTTCAAAAATATATAATTTCAGAGTAAAGAAATCATAATGTATAACTTCCATTAATAATACAATGAAAAAAATATTTTGTGAAATTCCTGTGCCACATAAAAAATATGAATCCTGCCAATAAGGGCAGAATAGTATCTTCTAATATAATTTTTTCAGCAGAATTCATGTAATCTAGCTGAAGGAGAGTGCAAAGTAAAAAAAAAAAATCCATAAAATAATATAGATATGTCAACATGAATGTGTCCTTATGAACATTCTTTCAAAGAACCTACCCTTATCACTCAATCCCAAGTCTTAATAAAGCAGGAAGGGAGTTGGGAAATCATATGATATAATTCTACAAAAACCAGTTAGTAAATCTGAATAATACTGGCATAGATATGATAGTCAAGTCCAGATCTATTCATGACACAGCCATGAGAAGCATATAAATATAAAAATAAAAGGACAAAAACAGAGCCCTGAGGGACCACAATTTTATAGTCACTGTTTCTGATGAGCTGCTACCCAATATAGTATGCTGTATCTGCTGACAAAGATAATTACATTTCAAACCAATTTAATGCTGTCTGGATGATCTAACAATATGTCACTGTCTACTGTGTCAAAGGTGAGTGATACATCTGACTTGGAGCGTAGGGATCCATTCTTTCCCAGAAACTCTCCCATATCACCGGAGATAAACAGGTAGTCCCTGATAATTTAATGGGTACCCCCAAATCAATGTTGGAATTTTATCAAATATTAATTAATTGTATCTTTGGACAAAATATCAAACGTATTTCCATTCTACTATTTTTTTTTTCTAAAAGAGAAAAAAATAGAAAATCTGCATTAGAATCCAGCAGGCACATAGTTCATAATACTTAAATGTTTGCTGAATAAATATTTACATGCATTTTTATTAATAGGCAATGAACTAGAGAAGCAAAAGACATGCAAAACAGAATGCTAATAGGTTATGGTATTCTCATTTCTGTTAAATATTGTATTCTGCATGTAATTCCTCAATTATATTTGTGAAGAAGGACAAATAAATCCTTAAAATAAAACAGATAAAAAGCAAGATGATAAAACTATAACAGATTCCCAAAGTTTGCATAGAATTTCTTATATATTTCTGTAAGATTTGTTTTGAATTAATATTTTAAAGAACAAAAATAAACACATAAACAGTGAGAAAGCAAATGTGACAAAATTAGTGATGTAGCTGAACAGTATATGGAATTCATTTTAGTATATGGAGTACTATTTTTGCAACTTTTCTGTAGATTTAAGTTTTTTCAAAATTAAAGTTAGAATTGAAGAGAAAGGGAATGGAAAAGAAATGGATGAGAAGGAAGGGCTTGAAGTCATTTGAGACCTATGTGTAAACCACTGGGGGGATGCTGCAGCCTCCACAAGCTGTCCTCTGAGAACTTGTCCTGGCCGAGATGACCATGTCAGACATTCGTTATGTTCACATCATCTACTTTCCTTCAAATCCAATGAAGGAAATCCATTGAAAACTCCATTGAAAAAAGAACATTTTCAATGCATTTAAAAATATGGAAAATAGGAGAAAACTTTTACATGTGAAGTGAGTCTAAATCTAAGACCATAAAGTCAGGTGTGTGAATAAAAATCACTTTTATTATTTTCTTTCACTCAATAACTTATTTTGCCCATCTTACTGAAATGCAGGAAAATGAGCTCTATTCATTCCGTTGTGCTTCCCTCCAAGATGGTGAGAGAATGCCTATAATCATCAGTCAACTTCAACTACCACAAAAACACTGTCTCAGTCCTCATAGTCCCGTCAGATTTGCTATTTCTGTTGTTTCAATGCCTTTCTCAGGACCTAACAACCAGTCTGCAAGCAGCTGACACAAAAGTCTGCTAATTTTACAACTTATATAGCAAGTCTTTCTCTCTCAAGTCTCTGGGAATATGTAGCCTGAGAGACATCTCCCTTTTTTTCTCTCCTCAAAATCTCCAGGACATCTAGCATATTCTCAGTGGGATAGGGTTTTATTCTGAACTCTAGCTCCTCAACTCAGCAAAGCCACCAGACTCTGGGTTTTCCTTGCCATGCCTACAGTCTGAAAACTGCCACCAGGCAGAAATCCTCAATGATATTAGGGCTCACCATCTTTGTTCTATTCTTCTTATGAATAAATCTTTTACTGTCATTGTTCGATGTCTGAAAATAGTCGCTTCACATAATTTTCCTGTTTTCCAGTTGTTTACCTTGGAAAATTAAAGCCAATACTTATTATTAGATCACAGTCAGAAGCAAAAGTCCACTTTTTTCTTTTTTTAACCCTTTTGAATAATGTTAGATTAGGTGTGTGTGCATGCTTGCATTTATAACAAAAGAATTGTTATATTTACATATAGATATTTGTGTGAACATAAGTTTTCACCACAGGATTGCTAGGTTGTGATAAGAATATGGCAACTTTCTAAGATAAACTTTTGTAAAAAGATTTTATTTTACTACCAGTGTTCATTCTCACCACCAAGGGATGAGATTTCAATTTACTCCCCAAACCTGTGCTCGGTAGCATCAGCTGTTATTTTTCACTTATTTTTTCCATTATATGAGGGATGACTTTAATTTGCATTTTGCTGATTGTTATGATGTTGAGCATTTTTCCTGTGTTTATTTTCAATCCGTATATTTTCTTTGATGATGTGTCTTTTCAAATAATTTAAACACATTTTTAATTGAGATGTTTGTTTCTTATTACTGAGTTGAGAGTTCTTTATATATGAAGGATACCAATCCCACACTACAATGAAATATTTGCAAATACTTTTGCCCATTGTGTGGCACATCTTTTCATTCTATTAACAGTGTCTTTCAAAGAATTATTTATTTAATTTTCGTAAAGTTTTAGTTAGCAATATTTTAAAGGATTGTGCTATTTCTTTATCTAAGAAATCTTTACCTAAGGCAAAATCACAGATTCTTTTCTCTGTTTCTTCTTGAAGTTTTTTATTTGTGGGTATTACATTTAGGTATCTGATTCATTTTGAGTTAATTTTTGGGATGCATCAAGGTGTTTGTTCGTTTGTTTATTTTTTTTTTTTGCATAAGAGCTCAAATTGTTTCAGCACTACTTGTTAAAATCATGATCCTTTCTCAATTAAATTGCCTTTATACCTTTGTCAAAAATTAATTAATGAGGTTTCCAGTCAAGATGCAGAATAGGCAAACATCGTGCTGCCTGCTCTCTCGACCACTTCAAAATTGCAATTGAACTACAGAGCAACCATCATTGAGGTTGAGAATCACCAGAAGTCTGGCTGAAAAGAAGTCATGTAGGTGAGGATACATAGAATAAGCCACAGTGAGACTGGTAGAAGGGGTGGAGATGGGAATGGGCTGGTCCTACACCTACATGTGTCAGTCAAACATCAGGAGGAATATCTCAGTTGCGGAAGTCCCTGAGAAGCAAGGGGTCCCAGCCCCAGGTCCCCACCCCAGGGTTACAGTGCCTCACAACTGTAGAGAAGTCCTCACAACTTCTGGCTTTGAAAACCAACCAAAATTGTGGCTGAGTACCATGGAGGGCTGCTGGAGTCTGATGGGTTCATACACGGACTTGTGATGGCAGTGATGGACACACTGCTTCAGCTCCAGCACTGGGGCAGCAGCTCTAAAGGTGGCATGGGCATATGGAGAGGAACTGAATTGTGTGGATTCATGGCAGGAGTTGGAGAGACAGCTTTCTTCCAGACAGAACTGCTGGCAAAAAGCATTGTTCCTTTGTTGAGCCCTTCCGCACACAGTATGCAGATGCAGGCAACCCCCACGTGTTAGTTCCCATCAAACTGACTAAGTGTTTGCTCTGCCCTGGCGATTCTCTGAGACTCCATCCCACCCACCTTGCAGGCCCAACTAATCCAATTCCATTAGTTTCCATAAAAATGGCCTGTCATGCCTCATGCTTTGAACATTCCTAAAATCTCTCAAAGGGTTACAAAACCCAAACAAGAACCATCTGGCCTTGGCATGCCTTCTATCTGTTGCTAAGTAGCCCCAAGCCTGGCACTAGTGGCAGCTGACCTCAGTTCACAGCTTAGTCTCTCCAGGCACATCTAAGCCCAGCACAAATCAAACCATCTGCAGATTACCTTGTAGCTCATACCAAGGGGCCCCAGGCAGGGCACAGGCAGTGGTTGACCTTAACTAGCAACAATGCCTGTCCCAAGATACCCAGAACCAACACATCTGGTAATCAGCTTTACCGTACCAAAATACAACACAACTACCTCCACAAAAGACGTACCCAAAAGAAATACTCAGCAGGCCCCAGAGCCCTGCAAAAGTGAATCCTGCTCCCTAGGGTGAGCACCTGCATAAGAGGTACTTCACTGTAGTCAAAGCCAGTCCTCATAAAAAATAAGCCTGAGGATCAATCCCTCCCAGTAATGTGCCAACAGGAATAAAGGCTCAACTAGAACAGGAGGGCACACACAAGCCACAGAAGGGACACACCTGGAAAACTCAGCACAGGGGACAAGGAAGACTGCACCACTGGGCCCCATAGGACAGCTATTACATAAGGCCTCTCTACTATACTTGGAGGCATAGCAACTCTAGCTAATATGTAGAAACAAACACAGGGAGTCATCCAAAATGGGGAGACAAAGAAACATTTCCCAAATGAAAGACAGAAAAGAACACCATAAATAAAACTTTAAAAACGGAGACAAGCAATCAATTAGATGCAGAGTTCCAAAAACTGTTCATAAGGATGCTCACTAATCTCTGGGAGAACTTCAACAAAGAGATAGGAAACATAAAAAAATATATAAAAAACATAAAAAAGAACTAGTCAGAAATAAAGAATACAATAATTGAAATGAAGAATATATTAGTGGGATCAACAGTAAATTAGATAAAGCAGAGGATCAACTCAGTGATTTAGAGGATAAAGTTGAAGAAAACACTCAAACAGAACAACAAATGGAAAAATGAATCCAAGAAAAAAGAGGAGAGTTTAAGGGCCCTCTGGGACAACATCAAGTGCACAAAGATTTACATCATAGGGGTACCAGAAGGAGAAGAGTGAGAGCAAGGAATGAAAAACCTATTTGAAGAAACAATGACAGAAAACTTCCCTGACCTAGTAAAGGAAATATATATACAAGCCCAGAAAGTGCAGAGTCCCAAACAAGATGAATTCAAAGAGGCCCACACCAAGACACATTATAATGAAAAATTCCAAAGCTTAAAGACAAAGAGAGAATCCTAAAAGCAGCAAGAGAGAAGCAGTTAGTTACCTACAAGGGAGCTCCCACAATACTGTCAGCTGATTTTTTCAACAGAACTTTGCAGGCCAGAAAGGAGTGGCAGGAAATATTAAAAGTGATGAAAACCAAGGACCTACAACCAAGATTACTCTACCCAGCAAGGCTATCATTTAGAATAAAAGGACAGAAAAAGAGATTCCCAGACAAGAAAAAGCTAGAGGAGTTCATCAATACCAAATCATAATTACAAGGAATCTTAGAGGGACTTCTTTAAGACACCCCTCCCCCCAAAACAAATATGAAAAATAAAATGGCAATAACTACATATTTATCAACAATTACTTTAAATGTAAGTAAATTAAATGATCCAATCAAAAGATAGGGTGGTTGAATGGTTAAGAAAAGAAGCCCCTTACATATGCTGCCTACAAGAGACTCACTTCAGATTGAAAGACACACCCAGACTGAAAGTAAAGGGATGGGAAAAAGTCATCATGAAAATGGAAATGAAAATTAAAAAAAAAAAAAAAAAGCTTGGGTAGCAATACTTATATCAAAGAAAATATAATTTAAAACAAAGATTATATGTAACAAGAGACAAAGAAGGACACAGTAATCCCACTTCTGGTTATATATCCGAAGAAATCCAAAACACTACTTTGAGGGTATGTGTGTATCCATATGTTCTTTGCAGCATTGTTTACAATGGCCATGATGTGCAGGCAGTCTGGGTGTCTGTCAATGGATGAGTGGACAAAGAGGGATGGTACATACACACAATGGAATATTGCTCAGCCGTGACAGAGAATAGGTTCTTGCCATTTGCAGTGGCATAGATGAACTTGGAGGGTATTTTGCTGAGTGGAGTGTCAGACAGAGAAAGACAGATACTATGTGATTTTGTATATGTGGAATCTAACAATGAAATAAACAAGCAAACAAAACAGAAACAAACTCATAGACACAGAGAACATTTTGATGGTTTCCAGATGGGAGGGGAGTTGGGGATTAGTGAAAAGGGGAAAATAGTTAAGAAAATAAAAAGAATAACAAAAATAAAAATAAAATCCATATCCAGAACACTTCTTTCCCCAGGCTTTTGTGAGCTTTAGATCACTGTCTTACATTTAGTTCAAGTTGTGATTTTCAATGATTTTCCCCAAAGTAAAATTTTTTTCAAACACGCTTCATATTTTAAAAATCACCACCTTTCTTAGTAGAAAATTATTACAGAAACGTAAGCCATTTTCACATTTTGGCCTTATTCTTATTACTTTTATTTCATATGTTTGGAAGTTTGGGCTTTTCACCATCCAGGATATAGCTAATGGATTCTTTTTTCCTCTCTTTTTGGGGTGCTAGTGGTGTTGGTAAATTGTTTCAATTTGTTTTTTGTTTACTTCCATTACTTTTCTGTTAATTTTGTTTACTGAAAAAGCTTTATTATTTACCCCTAACTTGAGACTGTGAATCACAGAGATCAAAACCAGCAGGAAAATTGATGTTTTCATTTAGAAAGAATTGTTAAAGAAATCATCTCTCATTATGTTCAATATATTTTTAACCAAACACATGCTATAAACATGTTTTTAAAGTTTTAAAAAATGTTTATACTTATGCTTTTATATCTATGTAACATTAACTTGTAACTGAGATTGTATATATATATATAGATACATATACAGATATGTATATGTAAATATATATGTATATATATACACAATCTCTCTATATATATATTGAGATACATGCCACATATATATGTGCCATATATATACATATATATGTATATGTGTGTGTGTATATATATATATATATATATATATATATATATATATATATCATCTCCCATTAGTCTCTGGCTACCTCAATTGTGTTCTCAAAATGCATTTTTGTGATGCTAAGGATCATGTACCTACAAAAGCCAAGAGTCAACCAAATGTTCCGTTAACTTTGCTCCCAGGTTTCTGCCTCAGGAAGAAATGAATTAATAATAATTTGCGTGACGTTTAAAACAATGGAAAGGTGCCTTCATCCAGAGGTTCTCAATAGGGGCAGAATTTGTCAGAATTACCTTGGGAGGTTTAACTTCATATATCTGTCTTCTTCTGCCCTATCCTTAACCTGAAATTTCTAATAAAACTTATATGTGTAAAAAATATTATTTTTCTTCAGAGACATTGTATCCAGACATCATTTTTTTAAATATTGCAAGTAACAGAAATTATCTCTAAACTATTTAATCAGAGAAGATATTTATTTTCATTACTTTTCTGTTAATTTTGTTTACTGAAAAAGCTTTATTATTTACCCCTAACTTGAGACTGTGAATCACAGAGATTAGCATTGAGTTGCTAATATGATTACTGGACAGTCTGATTATCAGATTCAGAAATGGGCAAGCCAAAAAAGGCTAGTCAGAAGCCAGGGCAGCAATCAAAATCTCACCCCAGATTCCAAGCTAAGAGAACACTGCTGGTCACCGAATACCAGATGCTGCCCCCTAAACCCCTATGATTGGCTCTGGGCACTTTGCATGAGCAAAGCCCTGCTTCCTCCTCTGCACCTGGAATATAAATGGTGTTGGCCCTATGCCACCTCGTATAAAAATGGATCCTCACCCTTGCTATTTGGTTTGCGAGTTCCTAATTCAGAATCTGGGGTGATATACCTCATTGGCCTAGATAACCAGAAGAGATGCTGGGAAAGAGTATATGGCAGTTTCCTCTTTTGGGAGGGACTCTCAAAATGGAGAAGTTAAGATGATGGGTATACCCCAGGCTCTGGACAAAAAAGTATGCGTATTTGAGCTTCTGCTAATACAAGACTACTTTGAAATCCCCCCCCCCTTTATTGGTAAAATATGTACTTTTAAAGACACAAAATCATTAATTTAAGTTTACTAGCATTTTTTTTGTTTTTAATTTTAGAAGTAAATACTCTAAAGCACTGGCTTACAATACAAACTGATAAAAGCTGCAGTAAAACAAAGAAAAGAAATCCAATAATACTGAATGGGAAAAAAAAACATGCATCACTCCCGAATAGTGAGCATCTTTATTTTGCATTTGTTTTACCAACCCATATGTACCATAAATTTTAACTTTCCTTTCATTTATCATATAAAAAAATTTGTATTAGCCTGAATGAGGAGGTCTGGGGTTAGTCACTATCTCACTAATGTACTGTTCTCCCTTGGATAGTCATCTATTCTCTTTGTGTTTCACTTTCCTATTTTATAAAATTGGTACATTGACACAGGGTCAAAATATCTCTCAGAGTTCTTAAACTAATAAGAGCCTTTCCATCTGTCTCCTCCTCCCTCTAGAGTCCCCTCATCACTGTGGCCCTCCAGGACTCCTCTGTCTAAATTGGCTTCTACTATAAACTCATACTCTTATCAATCTGATTTTAGTTCTCTTATCACTCTCTAAAAGCATCTTGTTTATTTACTTGCTCACTGTTTGTCTTTCTACCATAAGACTGTAAGTTTCCAGGGGCAGGGGTAAAGTGTGTCTTAGTAACCAATATATCATCACCAACATCTAGAATGGCACACAGCAGACACTTAACAAATATATGTAAAAAAATAGATGAATGAGACAAAAGATATGAAAGCACTTTGGGAAAGTTAAAATATCTATAGAAATATTGTTTTTCAAGAGTTATAACAAAAGTAGTGTTTTTCACGTGAATCAACTATATCTGTTGTCACCTCTGCTAGCGACACAAATTTGAATATTTTAACACATACCACAAATAGTTCCAATTCTGATTCTGGCATCAGAAATATTTGCTTGCATATGCATAAGAATTACACACAAAAGATTTTTTGTGTCTCTTTCAAAATATTTTTCTTTCCCTAAAAGGAGAAACTTTCTACATTATGTGGACAAGTTCCCTTTGATGACTAATACAAGATCAGACAGCGGACACCTACTTCTCTTTCCTTGGTGCTATGGTTCATCTAATACACTCTCATTCTTTCTTCTTTACAATGATATACCATTGCCACTGGCCTTCTAAATGCTCCTTTAATTTCTTCCTCCTGCTGCACTACGTGATTTTTATGGATGAACAAAGAAATACTAGTCCATTTCAATCAGCAGTAAATCTCGCTTTTGCCCTTGTTGCTTCTTAACTGTACTTTTAGTCTTATTTTCTGAAGATGATTAATTCAAGTGGAAAGGTACTATATTGCAACATCCTTGGATTCTACTTCTTTCTGACTAACTGCTGTGTGGGTGCAACTCATATGCACTGAACCTGGCCAAGACTTTGACACTTCCCTTGTAGGATTAGCCCAAACCAGTAGTAGAGAGCCCGTGAAACTGACAGTTCCAACACATGGGATCTCCCCAGATTCAGATGTTGCCTTTTCTCATTAACTTGCATAAATTATTTTGTTCTTCAGCCAGTTTCATTACCTGTAGTATGAGAATGGATATTAAGAAAAGTCTATAGTTCCCTATGAAATTCATAGTCTACAGTTTGATATATGAAGTGGCCTAGAAACTTCTTTCAAGACTCAGATTATCTATCTTCAAAGTGGAGATAAAAAATTATTATAGTATTCCTCATAGATACAAAAACAAAACACAAGAATTCTTTCTTTATTTTAATATACGAAAAATAGGTATTTATAAGAGAGCTTAATTAACTAAGAAACAGTTTGGTCAACTGAGATTGAAAATGCAATGTGATGTACTGAAGGCTAGAGTGTCAATCTAAGAATCAAACATTTCTGGTGTCTTTTATAGCTTTGTCAAATGATTGCTTTCTGGCCTGAGAGCAATAATTTAAAATTTTTGACCTCATTTTCTTATCTGTAATTTAAGATAGCATCTGGGATTAAAAGTATGGTAATCACTAGCAGAGTCTTAAATCAGATAAATTATCTCTTTCACACAAGAAGTAGGTGAAGAGGCTTCCATAGGAGATTAACATGTGGCACCTACAAAACTTATCTATCATATAGATGCCAAGTTCCAAAAGAAAAAGAAAGAACTAATTCTTTGTAAGGTATTCACAAAGTACAGATGATGTCACATAGATGAGGGCATCCAGCGTTTCCTTGTGTTAAGGCACCCAACTGAAACTCAGCTACCTTGAGAAGTAATAAAGATGGATGCAGAAATATGCAGAATGGAAACTGCACTCTTCATATTAGTGATGTTTTTATATGTGGAAAGGGGAAATATTTTTTTTCCTTTATATAATGATGGAGTTAACATGGCTGGTCATAGACCAAATTTTGAAGAACATGTCTTTTTGATGCTCTTTATTTTATTAAAATGACCCTTTTTTCTTTACTAAATCCTCATTTTCAAGAAGATCATCACTCTTATTTGCCCCAAACAGTGACAATCCAGTCATAGATGCCTATGTGCCAAATTCCGTTAAGTACTGGCTTATCACTTAAGACAATTCTTCTAATGGATTAATTGACCAATAAAATAAAGAAGTTTTTTTCTCAGGGGTGGGGAGGCAGAGAGGAAGCTTCTCAAAATATCCTACAAGGGTGAATGATGCTGTAATGGAGGGAGGTACTAGGATGTGCCTTTAAAAAGCAATGAGCATTGGTGGTTGTCCTGCCTGTGACATTTCTGTTCTGGGATTACTTTTCTTAATAAAGTAGCCAGGCATTTTGAATTTCTTTCTTGTGTACTTTTAAAACAAAACCAAACCAAAAAAAGAAAGAAAGAAGAAACAATCCTTTAATTCAGCCTGGCTTATAATATATTCTTATCAATACGCTACACATCACTCTGACAATTTCTTGTGGCTGTCAGGCCAAAGTTAGCTGGAAAAGGTTCTCATGATATGTGCTCCTACATTCTGAATTCTTTAATAGTTTATTATAGGGCCATCTCAGTACTGGTTTTCAAATAGGGAAATCTTTCTTTTGTTGCTTCAAAGATTGGGGGACAGTAAGGTTAATTCCAGGGTAATAGAAATATTAATAAACAGTAATAGGCAAAGTAGTAGTAACCAACATGGAAAGAGAAATAATGACAAGAAAAGAAAGAATAACAAAAAAAATGCCTGAAGACAAACCTTGCATAATGAAAGATATAATGGAGGTTTTTATGCCTACAGCTTCTAGGATTCTTGGGGCTCATCTCTGGGCCCCAAGATTAGTGGGCCCAGGGTGAGCCCATTTTTCATAGATTATAGAAGTTCTCTGAGTAGCTCAAGTTTCCTGCTATAGCCCATGTTGCATAAACTATGACAACCATAGGTGGGATGAAATGAGAAGCTAAGTAAGGCAGTAGTATAGGTTCTGAAATGACTCTTTCACAACTCCTGCATTTCAGACTATTCAGAAATCAAAATAATTAATTTATGTAGCACCTACTTCTTCCTCTTCATATCTCTGATTGCCTAAAATAAAATAAAATGATAACCTCTAATGCATTTCTAGTGCAGAGAAGTTTAGATCATGGTTTACACAAAAAACAGTAGATAAACGCATATCCATTAAGCTTTCAAACACAAAATAGACAAGTGCTATAAGGAATGGTCCATATAGTGAAACAGGACAATAACCTTAATCCAGTGTGCTATTAGAAGAATCTCTGGCAGTTGAACTACTGGAAGATTGCTGTGGAAAAGGATACTAGGTGAGAATATGTCAACTAGGGAAAGAAAAAAAAAGAAAAAAAACATTAGCAGGGCTACAGAACCCAGAACAGAGAACATTTAAAGATAGGCATGTAGGCATTTCTATATCACTGTCTATTGATGCAATTTTTTAAAAGAAAATAATCAGTACAGTATGTAAAGGATGGATGCTCAATATTTATTTTTTTCTTTCTGGATAGTGAAGTAAATTACTAACATTGAAATTTTAATTCTACACAAAAGTTTACATTTTTTCCATTGATTAAGTTGAAAAAAATCTGATTAAAACAGAAGCAAAAAGAAAAACTGCAGAAAGAAAAGAAAAATACCCTGTTCTTCATTAAAACTTGTCCTTAGTTGATAAAATCCCAAGAGCTATAATCTATTTGATGGGATGCAGGGAGGGAACAGCATCCGTCCAATTCATATAAACTAGAAGGAGAAGTCTAACAAACAAAATATTGACTATCCTTTCAAATAGCTCAATTGGGAAATAATGATTAGTGTCAGACATAATATCACAAGGTCAGTAACCTTTCAGCTCACAGTGCAATATTTTACTGTGTTTGTCCCAGAAATCAGTTACCATAGACTCTACCATTTTTCATGTACATCATTTGGACTTTCTGAATGTAGGAATAGTCGATCTTAACCATTCTACAACTACTAGAAGTTGAAGGTCATGCCATATGTCATTGAAAAGGGAATTTCCTTTGAACTGGCAATAAACTTTTGACTTTGACCTGTAACTTTAGTGCCATAAAGTAAACTGTTTCCATCTTTGTAATTTACATAGAAAACATATCTACTTTATTCTACTACATTGTCTCACGTCTCTGTGAGAATATTGTCCATTTGAAGGGAAGTATTCAAGTAGCAATATATACTTACTGCTAAAATTTACTTGCTTCCAGAGGATAGAGTTCTTGAACAATTTCTCTTGTTTTCTCTACTGCATGCTTGATAGCTAGAGAAACAAAAAGGGGTAGACATCAATAAATTGCATAATCTAAGAAGCCACAAACATGATATAGTTGAGAACTGAAAATACTGCTTTTTATGCCTGTAAGTATTTAGGACCCACACTTCAAAACCTGTGTCGATTGTTATTTTTTCTCTGCATGTGATTTGTTGAAGGGAAAAAAAAAGAGGAAGAACTCTGGTTAAATACTCTACTGCATTTAATACATTTAATATCTCAAATAATACTGTCACAGTTACACAGTTTACAACCTGAATTTTATCTGACAAATGCTCTGTAAGAAAAATGCAAAGTACTGATATACTCCCCCAATAATGATAAATCTACGGTAACATTTTGTTTAGTTCCAAAGCCATCTTCCAGATTTTGCCTCTCATTTCATTTCCTGTCATACAATGTAGATGTGATATTTGTATTTCTTAGCGGAAATGAGATAGGACATTTCTAAAGGCTGAGCACTTTGAGTAACCAAGGCATCATGAAGAACCTCTGTTTTTTGTGAACTTAGATGTACAAGTTCTCCCAGAGAGTAGTGCAGCAGAAAGGTAAAAATAGAATACAGTTTTCCCTATATGAATATATGTATACTTTGATTACTTATATTTTACAAATAGTGATTTGTATCTCACAAGTGGTTATTGAAATCTCTATATATAGACAGAGATAGACATAGAGATATATATAGAGAGAAATATCTCCATTCCCATATATGTCATATATTTAATGATGAAAATACCTTTATTGTTTCCTCTTTCATTTATTTCCTCCTCTTCAATGTGGTTATCATCTTCCATAGGCAAGAAACACATTGTAATCATCTTGGTGAATTAATGCCCGTCCCATTGTTTACTAGGTAAATGCCTGTTGGATATTGGTAAGGAAGGAAAAATGAAATTGTGTATGTCTAGTATTTAGTAGTGATGCAGTACTTCATTTTAGTTTTCTTAAAACTTTCTCCTTCCTGTTGCAAAGAGCTTGCTGTTTTTCAGTGTGCCATGTTTGGGTTTCAAAATTGGCTCCTACACTTATTAATTATGAGGTAGGCAAAACAATTATCCATTTGTGACTCATGTTCCCACATGTAAAATGAATATAATAATTAGACCTACCAGATATGTTTATTAAGAAAATAATTTAGGTTTATATAAGTAGCTTGAAAACTGCCTGGTATATAGTAAGTACCAGTAAGAGTTTACTATGATAATTATTAGTATCTCCTAGTCTATTTATCTGAAAATAGAAATAATAATAATAATACCTATTTCATATATTTATTAGCACTATATAAGACAATAAATGTAAAGAAACTAACAACTTTTTGGTAGACTGGATGTGGGACATGCGGGGAAAAAAAAGGAGTCAGGGATGACTATAAGGTTTGTCTCCTGAGCAACTAAAAGGAAGAAGTTGCCATTAACTGAGATGGGAAAACTGGGAAGAACACTTTTAATGAGAGCAATTCAAGAGGTCAACATTGGGAATTTGAAGTTTGAAATTCTATTAACTATTTGAATGTATATTTTGGGCAAGCACCTGAATATAAAATAGTAAAGAAAGAATACAATTCAGTAATTTCAAAATGAAAGTACTAATTCATGGAGGCTATACTGAGTTAACTGAACCAACTGATATATATATATGTATTCAGTGGTTCCTAATTTATTAGATATTTGAGACCTTTTTAGAAGCTGATGATAGACACGTGAACACATACACACAAAATGTGCATATATTTAATTTGTATGCTTGATAATTTGATTTTATCTACATAAGCTATAAAGACACTGTTGACAAAATGACAGTCTTCTCATTCTAATTTTTCATGCAAAATAACACTCACTTTCTGAAAAACAATTTTAGCAAATTGTACAAATAAAATCAAATATAAACTTTATTTCCACATAAAAGTTAATTTTAATAGACAGCTGCTGTTGTTTAGCTTATGTGAGAAGCTACAATTACGTATGGCACATTAATTTATTTAGCGAATAAATGATTTCAGATTTTTTATTTTGATGGTAGCAAGGTTTTAAAACAAAAATTCACATAAATATACTTTAGCAAATGATATCAGTTTTCATAGTTCACTTCACAATATACTTATAGAATTCTGTCAAGGAGTAACTGCATTTGCCAAGAATCTAAGTTGAATTTCTCCACATATCTTTGTCTTCAAAACCATGAAGTCCTTTGGTAAAGTCTGTATCAACCCTTGCAAAAATGGATTTCATCACTGAAACATGGACATAATTATCTATCTTATACCTCCTCTCCCAAAAAGCAGTATTTTCAGTTCTCAACTATATCGTGTTTATGGCTTGGCCAAAATATTTCTAATTTTAGCATCATTATTAATGATGAATAAAAGAATTTAAGCATATCTATTTTCCCATTACTAAAGTCAACTTATTATCCAGGATATCTAACCGGTGAATAAATGTAGTACTATAAAACTGTTCTGAATCAGTTGTAGCATTGAACAATAGAAAAAGAAATTAAGAACGCAATTGATTTGCAATAGCATAAAAGGAATAAAATACATAGGGAAAAAATAACAAAAGAGATATAAAACTTGTACTCTGAAAACTAAAAAACATTATTGAGAGCAATTACAAACCTAAATAAATAGAAAGACATTTCATGTTCTTAAATCAAAAGACTTAATAGTGTTAAGATGGGAATACTTTCCAAATTGATCTACAGATTTAGGGCAATTCACATAAAAATTCAAGTTAGCTTTTCTGCAGAATTAACAATCTAATGCTAAAATTCATATGGAAATTCCAGGGACATAGAATATGTAAAATAATGAATACAGTTTTTCAATTATTGCTTTAAGAAGTTATCTTTTAATCAGTGAGAAGAAGAGTCACAAAGTACATCTATATCATCTTTTGTATTTATCTACCTAGTTACCTTTACTCGTGCTCTTTATTATTGTGTGTGTGTGTGTTCAAATCAAGTAAGTGCTTAGTTTTGTTTCATTTCAGCTTAAATGACACTGTTAGTATTTCTTGTAGGGCAGTTCTTTTAATGACTAATATTCTTAGCTTTGTTTATGTGGGAATGATTTAATTTCTCTTTTATTTTCTTAAAGATTGTTTTGCTGGATATACAATTCCTGGTTAACCACCTTTTTCTTTCAACATGTTAAATAGGTCATTCCACTGCCTTTGGGCCTCCATGGTTTCTGATGAGAAACCAAATGTTAATCTTATTAAGGATAATCTCAAGTGATGGATCATTTTTTCTCTTCCTGCTTTCAAGCTCCTCTCTTTTTCTTTAGTTTCAACAGTTTGATTAGGATGTGTTTAGGTGTGAATCACTGGGTTTATCCTACTTGGAGGTCTTTGCACTTTTTGGATATATTGATTAAAACTTTTCATCAAATTTGAGGATTTCTTCATCCTTATCTCTTCAAATACTCTTTCTGTTCCTTTCATTTGCTTCTGGACCTCCCATTATCCTACATGTCTCTGAGTTTCTTCTTCTCCCTTTTTTCTTTCTTCTCCTTCTTTGTTTCAGACTCAACAATCTCAATTGATCTATTTACAAGTTCACTCATTTTTCTGCCAACTAAAATTAATTCCTAAGTCCCTCTATTGGATTTTTCATTTTAGGTATTGTATTTCTCAACTACAAAATTTTTATTGAGTTTTTTATTATATAATTTTTTCCTTATTGATATTCTCTATTTGTTGATACATCATTCTCAGACTTTCCTTTAATTTTTTAAGATACTGTTTCCTCTAGTTCTTTTAACATATCTATAATATGTTAACATCTTTCTAAAATTAAATATCTGGGCTTACTTAGGAACAGTTTCTATTGACTACTTTTTTCCATGTGCATAGGCCATAATTATGTTTCTTTGCACATCTTGTACTTTCTCTGTTGAAAACTACACATTTTAAATACTACAATGTGGCAACTCTGGATATTAGATGCCTACCTCCCAGGGTTTGTTGTTATTGTTGTTTGTTTGCTCAGTGACTACTCTGGACTAATTCTGCAAATTCTGTGTACTCTGTCATGTGTGGTCAGTGAAATCTTTGCTTGGTTAGCTCTGTAGCCAACTAATTGTTGGACAGAGATTTTGTTAAATTTCATGAACTCATCAATATTCCACCATCTGCCAAGGGGATCTTTATAAATTTGGGGCAGACTTTCAACCCTCTGGCAGGAAAATTACAACTCTACCTTAGCCTTCACTTTTCCTGGCACAGAGCCTCTAGATAAGCGAGAGGTAAGAGATTGGCATCTTCCCAGTCTTCCCTGGACATACACACATACTCATACATGTTAGTGGCTTTCTAAATTCCCAAAATATGTAAGACATTTACAAAGCTCTTTGTGGACATCTCATTCTTCCATGTTCTTGGTGGGGTTTTTGATCAGTTGTTTCTTGGGCCTAACTGGTATTGCAGCATCAAGCTGCAATAATTGTCATTGTTAAACAATTGTCATTGTGGTTTTTGTTTTGTTTTGTTTTGCTTTTAATAAATGCCTTGTATACACACAAAGGGAATTCTAAGTCATATCAAGTAAAGACAAGCCCTGAGGATGGAACTTTTCATCAAACTGACAGACAGATCAAATAGTGAAAATTTTCTGGGGATAAGATTTTTTGGGAGCTCCAAACATTCTGCCTCCTTATGTGGTGAAGAGGCTGCTGGTTTTCAGACACTGTAGTTTTGAGGCTGTTGGTTATGAAGGCTACTGTGGACAGTAGAAAGGGACATGGAGTAGTGCATCCATAAAGCTAACTGTTCTTACAGTGATATAACTGGTTGGTTTTTCTGTTTTATTTTTTGTTTTGTTCTGTTTGAATAAACAAGTCTCAAATATTTACCAGCATTTAATTTACAGAACTATGAAAAAGTTGATTTTAACCATTTTGCCAGTGTTTTCTTTGTTTTTTTAGAGGAGCAGATTATTGCATGTCCTTATCCCACCATTCTGGAAGAGATTTTCATAAACTTCTGTGAGAAAATTATCAGCATGGCTTATTCAAAGATCACATGGATTACAGAACATGCTCACCTAAGTCATTAGCAACTAGAGATCAAACCATTCCATTGTTATGTTTGTCAGTTTTACCACATTAATTATTTATTTATTTTACCTTCAATTTAGTTTTCACCTCTTGCAATTTTTTAAAGAAGACAATACAACTAAATAATAAAAATACTTAAGAAGAGTCAATATTTAAAAGGCACAAATTTAAACTTATTTGCAGACAACGATGATAAAAGAGGAAATTCAAAAAGTAAAATTAAAAATTGAAATTTATAAGATATATATTTCAGAGAGACAGACACATGTATAATAGCAATATCAAGTCTAATTGGAAATTGATAAAATCCTATTCACAATCACAAAATAATTAAAGCACGTAAAAAAAAGAACTATTCAATTAAGGAAACCTACCATATTCTTTGATAAGAAGACTCAATATTGCAAAGCTGGCCCCAGCTATTTTGTGCACTGTGGCTTGCAACCTCTAATACCCTGATGACACCCACTTCCTGATATTTAGGCATTTTGCCCTCCTCTTGATTGTGGGCTAGACTTAGTTATTCACTTCTAGTCAATAGAATATGGCAAAAGTGAGATTTCATTTCTGAAATTAGGTTATAAAATGACTCTGCCTTCTTTCTTTCTCCCTCTCTCTCACTCTGTGCCTGGTTCTGAGGGAAGTCAGCAGCCATATTATAAGCTGACATATAGAAAAGCCCATGGGGCAAGAAACTGAGGATAGCCTTTTGCCAAGAGCTGAAAGAAAATAAAGTCCTCAATCCAACAGACTATGAGGAACTGAATCCTGACACCATCCTGAAACCTGATCCTATGCTAGTCTAGCCTTGAGATGACTGCAGCCCCCCAGCTGACATCCTGACTGCAGGTTTATGAAAGTCCTGTGGCAGAGGCAACCGGCAAAGCCATGCAGGACTCCTGACTTACACAAACTCTGATAATTGCTTTAATTGAATAAAGTTAGTAATGTAGCTGTTAAATATTAGAGTAATTTGTTATATAGTAATAGATGACTAATATAGATTTCAATGCAAATACAACAAAACCATTTATGGCATTTAAAAAGCTAATATTAAATTCGCTGTAGAAAATGAATTATTATAACAATTTTCATGAAGAACGGCAGTGAGGAAAAAAATTTTTTCCCTATCTTGTATTGTAAAAATACAACCATTAAAACGGGATGTCTCTTGATTTAGAAATAGACACAGATCAAACAGTATGGAGGTATCTCAAAAATCTGAAAATGGAACTACCTTATGATCCAGCAATTCCACTCCTAGGCATCTATCTGGAGAAATCCAAAACTCTAATTCAAAAATCTTTATGTACTCCTATGTTTATTGTAGCACTATACACAATAGCCAAGGCATGGAAACAACCAAAATGCGCATCGGTAGATGGCTGGATTAAGAAACTGTGGTACATTTACATAATGGATTATTACGCAGCCATAAAGAAGAAAGAAATCTTACCATTTGCAACAACATGGATGGACCTAGAGAACATTATGTTAAGTGAAATAAGTCAGACAGAGAAAGACAGATACCATATGATCTCACTTATATGTGGAATCTAAAGAAAAGAATAAGTGAATGAACTAATCAGAAACAGTTTTGGAGACAGAGGAAAAACTGAGGGTTGTTAGATGGGCGGGGGCATGGGGATAATGGGGAAGATGAAGGGATTAGAAAACAGTTGGTAACCACAAGATGGCCACGGGGTTTTGAAAATTAATTTGGGGAATGTAATCAATAATGTATATACTTACAAGAAGCGGAGAACAGCATTAGGAATAGAGACAGTGGTAATGTAATGGCTCTGTGCAATGTCAGAGGGATAGTGGATGGGGGGAGGGGGTTCACACAGTGTGAGGGATATAAATGATAAACATCTAAGTATTACTTTGTCTTGTGTACCTGAAACTAATAAAAAAATTTAAAAAATAAAAGAAAGAAATAGACACAGATCAATAAGAAAATAAAGAGTTAAAAAACAAAGGATATATATGTAGGGATAAAGGAAACATTTGAAATCAGGGAAAATGATAGATAAATCAAACAATATCTTCAGGGTTCAGGGTGAATAAGTTTCCTCTTGAAAGGTGAATTAAAGTGCTAAAAGTTTTCTTGATTTTTTTTTTATAAAAGAGGATTATGTATTTTTGTTTGTTTGTTTTTGTTTTTTAGGTAGTGAAGACATCCTTTCTAAATAAGACCAAAAACCAAAAGATATAATAGAAAGATTTATTTATTTGACTGCATAGATATTCAAATCTCCTTTATGATTAAATATACTTATTAATATACTTTAACAGACTTAAAACAGGAGGGCCAACCTGTGAGAAAATATTTACAAAATATGTAATAAACAAAGGGGAATATACATAATATAGAAATTTATTTTACAAAAAATAAGGAAAAGAAAACTGCATAGAATGTTTTTAAAAGCAATTTCTGTACTATATGTACGTATGTGTGTATGTACATTATGTTGCGTCCAACGCAACATGGGCAGTGAGAGACCGAGAAGGGGTGGCGAAGGGTTAAAAAAGAAACAGAAATCAAGAAAGTTTTGAAACAGGGGCCAAGGGTTTCAGAGCCTCAAAGGACTGAGAGCCCCGAATCGGGCCACCTTTTGGCTTTTATTGAAGCACATACAAGGAAGCAGCATTGTTTTTACTACTTTTTACTACGGTCTGTGAGTCTCATACACCATACCAGAAAACTGGTTCAAAGCAATCACCCTTGCCTGTTGAAAGTCCCATGATGTATAAATAAATATTGTTTGTACCTCCCCAGGGGATAAAACCTTTATGTTGAAAACTTACTGAGCTGGAGAACTGATATTATCGCATCTAGAACCACTTCCCAAGCAGGGAGTGGGAAAGAATTTAGCCACAGAGGCAGAAGCTCTCCTTAGACGGGTTGAAGGTGGGGGGCTGTGCCCACCTCAATCAACCTCGTGAGTTCTCCTGGTGGTCCCCACAGGACTGTGCCTGTCTTAGGTTGTTCCTTTCTTGAGGGATCTTACCGGTCATTGGCTAGCCAGCCATCTTTTGGGGCCAAACAAGGAAATGGCATAAACGTGAAGCAATGTCCCTGAAAGGAATAGTCTCACAGACACATCTTTCTTTTTAGGGGTAGGTACGAGGGGACAAGCGGGCAGGCAGCTGCATGACAACACTACATGTAGATTGTGTAAGTGTGTATACAGTCAATTCTCATTAGTCACAATTCTATATTTGAGAATTCTCTCATTCCTTGGAATTTATCTGGAAGCTCAAAATCAAAAATCAGTCATTCATGGACATGCACAGACCTGTGAAAAATTTGCATGGCCCTATTGCATGTTCCTAGCTGAGGTCAAACAAGGCAGTGTTTGCCTTCTTGTTTCAGCTCTCAGGCTGCCACGAGCGGAGGATGCAGATCGCAGTGGGCAGTACAAGAAGTTCCAGCTTTGGAACCAGTAAGGCAGTTTGGATCTCCCAACTCTGGCACCTGGTAGTGGGGGGGGGGGGCGCTCAGGCAAGTCAAGTTTTCTAAATCACGTTTTCTCTTTTGTAAAAGAAAGAAAATAGAATTTACCAGAATGAGTAGTTTCTTTTTGGATTTAAAATGATAAACTATGTGAGATTATGTGTATGTGTACAATAAACATGTAAAAATGTTCAACTTCATCAATAATAGAATTTACCAGGATGAGTAGTTTCTTTTTGGATTTAAAATTATAAACGATGTGAGATTACGTGTGTGTGTACAATAAACATGTAAAAATGCTCAACTTAATCAATAATAATGGAAATGCACGTTAAAATAATGAAACATTTTACCAAAAACTTAAACAATAAATGTTGATAACATAAACTTTTGATGAGGATGGAAAAAAAGTAATAATCTTACCAAATGCTGCGGGGAGGGATACAAATTAGTACAAATTGATAGAGATAATTTTGCAATATCTATAATACCAATCAATTACTTAGAAAACTGTCTCACAGATACAAGGATTTCTTTACATTTTAAACAAGAATTTTAAATAATCCAAATGTCTATCAGTAAGGAAATGTTTTAAAATACTTAGTGTCATCCACACTCAAAAATAGTATTTAAAAGTAGGAAAATAAAAGACATCTATATCAAAGTATTGATGTCTATTTTATTTCTAGCAAAATAAAACAAATTATGTGTGGAATACACACACACAATGTATACTTCCTTTATGTCATATGCACATACACACACACATTATATACAGCAATAGATAAAGATATAGTTATGTAAATATATAGAAAAAGGCCTTGAAGAATACTCTCCCAAATTGTTTAGTTACCTAAACAATACAGAATAGTGGAATCATATTTCAGGAGGATGGGATAAGTGGGTGACATCAAAGATTTGTTTTTGTTGCTAATTTAGTACTATTTTTTTTGTTGTTGTATTTAGTACTATATGTTTTTGTTGTTGTATTTAGTACTATTATTCTAAAATATTTTCATTTCTTTAAAAGGAGCATGTATTCTTGTATTACTTTGATAATTTAAGTTTTGCCACTTACCGTTCTAAATTTTCATCCAATTAAACATGTCATAATTTTTAGTTTTCTTTTAACTTTTTAGTCTTAGCCTAGATATATATCTTTTTAATTTTCCTATCCTTATCTAGATTGCCTATTTAGTATAAAAGTGGCTACATTTTAATGGAAATGAATTGGTTTGCTTTTCTCTATTTAAAAGAAAAAAAAAATCCCACAAAATCTAGTACATACTAACCTGTTCAAAATTTCCTAAATAGATACAACAGAATTCATTTCTTCTAAAAACTGGGAAGAACACCTTTCATTTGTTTAAAAATACTTTACTAACCATTGTCATCCCAATACGTTTTAATTGAAAAAAATAGGCATCTGGCAACTCCATTCAAATTTAAGCAAAACCTAAAAACTAATGTGGTTTACTCAGAGGATATAAATTATACCATTAACAATGGCATTGGCTCTGTTTTTCCCTATAAAACAAAATATCATAGGTGACAACAGAAAACATCTTATTTTGCAAGCCCCAAAGTGACTGTTACATGTGTATAAAATATCATTTAATTCATTCTTAATGATTTGAAGCTTTTCTCAGGGTCAAAGGCATCTTTTATATCAAGATGCTTTTACAAATTAATGTTTTGAAGGAAACAGTAAAAGTCAAGTTGCTTGGGCATATATATTAAATTACATGCTAGTTAATAGTGTTAGAGAGACGGCTTAAAAATAAATTGCCCATAATACCTTTTAATAAAGGAGCAAAATGTACTTTTGTATTCTGTGTTAAAAGCAGATGTCTATTTGGCACTGTTTGGAATTCGATTTGCCATGTATATTTTGATTAATATTATGCTGGATAAACTGCTCTACGTGGTATAGGTTCAGTAACCTCAATGTAAAATAATGAGCCTTCAAGAATAAAAAATATGCTCACTGTAAAGTTGCATATTCTGAGAAGCAGTGAACATATTCAAATGAAAAGAAAAAAAAAATGAGGTTCTCACCCAGTAAATTTGCTCGAAGTGAAACTTACATTTCTCAATTTGTATTTAGCTGTCAGTCTGTGCACTAAAAACTGGACGAGCTATGAACCTTTTGCATATGTTTTCTATAAATACCTTTTCTTCTCTGATTCAACTGCCACAGGACTCGGGAGAAGTAGTGGTCTTAAGGGAGCTTCCAGCTGCTGGGATTCAGCCAATGGCAGTGAGTTCACACACTAAGTGGCATCTTCAGAAAAGGGCCAGCACTCATATTTTATGAAATATGTAACATGATTTACCCAGGGTTGTCAGAAGAGATGGATTTCAGCCAATGCAAGGTAATAAATAGTAATATGTGCTGCATATATTTGACTTATAACCCTTGGCATTTCGAAACAAAATTCTTTTGAAGAATTCATTTTATACGTCATAAACTTCTCTATTGTTTTTCCTGTTTGGACTGTCTTTGTCATCAGACTTCTTATGAAAATATTACTCAACATTATAAATGAAGCCATATTTTTGAGAATACTCACCTAGGACATTCTTTCCAGGCAACACCTGAAATAGGAAAGTTAGCAGTGTAGAAAATGGTTGGCTTCATTAAATCAGCACCTAAGGAGGAAAATAGCCCGATAAGTTGTTTGTCTATGATTATGGGAAATTCGTTATTAAGGTTTAATACTATTTTCTCTTGTAAAACACTTAACATCTTTCAGAAACATAGAAAAATAATTTTGATATATTTATTTTTACAAATTTGAAGTGAAATTTAAAGGCTCAGCTAATGCACAGATGCAAATTTTTGATTCAAGGCAGAACATTTTCCAATAAATATAAATATAGCGACTTCCCAGCATAATTTCCTTTGATCAATAGATACTATGTCTTAATGGTCATAGTTCAGGGAACTAATGAATGGATTACTTTGCTTTCGTCCAATGGATAATTGTTACAAGTTCATTCAGATAGTCACATATAGCTTTGCATTTCAGTTTACATTTCTTTTTTCTCCCTACACATAAACTCACAAATAGTTTTTAGAGATTACTACATAATATTTATTTATAAAAATCTAATTAATGTTTAGCATTATATTATGTTCATACATAAAATATGTGATTTTAAAATCTGCCATCCACATTTCTGTGTGCAAGATCATATATTTTCAAATAACATCCATAAAGAGATTTCAGTATTTGATCATGTTCATAAAACACAAAATAAGTGAAGGAACTGCAAACCCCGCCCCCCCCCCACACACACACAATTATTTAGCTGACTACACATACACTTTTCATGTTATATGGACACTGCCGCTGAAATTGTTTCTGATTGTTCACTAGAGATTCTTTTCTGAAGTTTCTCCTGGCATATCCTTTTGAGTTCACAAAGGAAACTTAAAGCTGGCCCCTGTAACAAGACCCCAGAGACTTCACATTTGCAGTAGCTCCTTACATCTCAATAATAGAGAACAAGACTCGGGAATAGATATATCTTTTCAATCTTATGAGGAGTGTGAAGGCTACTACTTGAATTATTCATTGAACCGGGGATAGGAAGATTATGTGACCACAGCCCACCTTTGCAACTGAACATTTTAACATCATTATAAAAAACACACACATGTATTACAGATCTGTTATGGTGCTAAGCCAGGCACTGTGTATACTGAATTTATTAGAATTACCCTCTGTAAGTTTCCAGTTGAGACATAATATCTGTAAGACAGATGATCAACATCTACTTATGTATATTATATAAATAGTCCATAAATATGGTAACCAGAGGTGAAAATGTTCACGTTTTATTTAATTAAAAAGATATGTATTTTTGTTTGTTTTTAATATCAGCTTTTCTAGACCAGAAATTAATAGAATGATTTTAATAATTGTGAAAGAAGTCAGAGCAAATAATAAATTTCTATATTCTCCAATCTTAATCAGTTATCAAGCCCCCAAATTTTACACATAATAAGTTATTCTGAATTCCACCACTGTTAAATGAAAATGTTTTGATATAGGTCAGCAAGTTAACTTTGTATAAGCTTCCCTAACTGAAGATAAATTAGGAAGAGGGATTACAAAGATTGTTCCTGTGTTGACACTCAGGTTGGCTAATGATTTTGCTCTTCCTATTTCGCTAAGTCATGAAATGCTGTTCTTCTTAGAAGGAGAATAGACTCTCCACAGCAGATGCATTCAAGGATAATTTTATGATTTAATAAGTCTTTTATTTAAGCCTAGTAATTAAGCCAAACTTTTTTTTTTTTTTCACTAACTTTGTGTTTGTCACTAAACTGGGTGCTGGAGAAACAGCAGACCAAAGTACAGCCTCTGCTTTCAATGAGCTCCTTACCTAATAATCAGAAATTAGTAAAGAAAAATCAGTCAAGCAAGTAGAAAATTATAAGCATGTGCCCTACATGCAATGTTGAGAGAATTCAGAGAATAACCATCTAGCCCAGAAGATTTACAGATTATATCCCACAGGTCAATCATAAGTTATAGAGATAGAGAAAACAAAAATGGGAGGACGATAGGAGTAAGGGTGAGGAATGGTAGTGATAAGAAGAGTACTACACATAATAAGAACCTTGTGCAAAGTCTAAGAGATACAGGGGAATTTTGTCTCTTCTAAGAACTGCTGGTGGGGAAGGGTCAAGGAATGGCAAAATATGGTCGACAAGAAGCCTGTCATGAAGAAGCTTGTATTTAAAGCAAAGAGGTTTAAACTTAAATCTAATACATAAGGGGAAAACATTAAAGAACACAAAGCAGGAGGAGAGGTAATCAGATGGTCATTTTAGACAAGTAATTGGGGTAGCAGAATAAATTGGAAAGATTGAAGGATTGGCTAGGAAATCTCAGATGGAAGGATGTGGTTTAGGCAGGTAAAGTCTGAGGTTTTTGTTTTTCTTGTCCTTGTTAGGAGGTATTTCTACAGTGTGGTAGTCATATTTCTTTTCCATGTAGTAGCCTACAAAGTATATGCATATCCAACACAAATATTAGCATTTGTCATTTTGACCAACACGACTGGCATAGACTTGGAAAGAATGAGCCTTTATAACTGAGAAGACTGCCCTGCTTCTCATTCCAAATAAAAATATTAGCAAAATTTTACAGTCAATGATAAAGAATAGGAATATATTGTTAACCTAAATCCTCTACTTATTTAGATAAATCTATAACTTCAACTCCTGAATATTTCCCTCATCTTCCTCAATGGATAGACAGGCAAGTTTACAAGAATGATGGCAGTGAACAGTAGACATACCCTTTTACCTGAATTCCACCATTTATTACTTGTTTACCAATAATTAGAAGAGCAACTAAATCAGCTGCCTAGATTGAATGATGAGTTAGTGTGTAGGGGCCATCTTCAGTAGAAGTATTTCAGTTTTGGCAAAAGTATAAAAAAGACCCAATAAGGTATTTGGAATGTTCTCAGGGTCAAACTGTAGGCTAACATTTGCATTCAATTACCTTCCTTGACTGCTCCCTTGAATCTAAAGCCTGCCTGAAGATGGCTATCACAGAGAAATATAAAAAAGAGGAGTAGCAAGGAACTAGGAACATTATCTTTGGCCTATTTGCATAGTGTCCTTAGTTAAATTATTTGTAATGTGGGTAATAAATCTTCTCTTGTTTATATGAAAGGTTATTAGGAGTATAACTTTATTTTCAGTAAACCCATAAAAAGGGATTAAAAAAAAAAACTAACATCCAGGATGGAAATAAAATAGTTAGAGAAAATTATTAAATCTAAATGATTTAGCAGAAAACAACTGAGGAAAAGAATCCTCTGTGGATAGATAAATATGTTATTATGTTACCTGAGGATTAGAACTTCAGGTTTGTTGGCCCCAAGTGAAGTCAAGAAATTAGAACCACTCTTCTCTTATGTCTACATCTTTTTTCTTTTTTGAAATGCTTGGATAGATAGATGATAGGCAGACAGACAGACAGACAGACAGATAGATAGATAATAGATAGATGATAGATAGATAAACTTAAAAGCCCATAAAATCCAGGTCATTGGAAAAATAATCAATTGTAAGATAGATGTGAAGAAATTACAGAGAATACAGCATGGAGAAAATTTAATTTAGAGAGAAAAGTTATGAGACATGGAAAAAAGAAAGAGATATTTCTAAGTTCATCAAAGAATTCTAGGAAGAAAATAATTCTAGAAAAAGAGAATATACAGAATGTTAAAAAGGCAATAAGAATCATCCAGAAAGACAAACTCTAGATACATGAAGGACAATAATTCTCAAACAGGGAAAATAAAAGTAGATTCATCAGTCAAATTCATGGTACAAAAGAGTAAAAGAATATTGTAAAAGTAGTAAGAAAACAATTACCCATCAGAGATAAATTGAAACCTAACAGAAACAATGAAAGCAGTGGGATATTATATCTAAATGATAAAATAAATCAGAAAATAATTACATAGTCTAAGAAATTATCTTTCAAAAAAAAAGTGAAATGAAGAACATTTTTAGATAAACAAAAACTGAGTTTATTAGAACCAGACCCTCACTAAAGGAATATTAGAAAAAAATCAAGCTGGAAAAAAATGGTGAACACATGGGTAAACCTAAAACAATGTTGATGGCATAAATAATAATGTCTAATTTAGGAGGTTAAAAACAATAAAAATAGTGCAAAAATCCTCGACAATAATACTATGTAAGATGAAACAGGATGATTAGAGTTAAATCATTCTGAACTCTCGTTTGAAAGCTAGATTGGATATATTAAAAATCACACTATATGCTGTTTATAAGAATAACTAGTACTGAAAGGTGGAAAATGAAAAAAGGATAAGGGAAATAATATACCAAAAACCAAAACCAGTAACCATAAATAACATATGAGATCAGACAATTACGTTCATAAACGCATCCTATAAAAAGTGCTACATACCTCATTGCTGAATATAACTATGGTCACCTTCAAAGTTGTCCCTTTGGGAAGCTATGCACTGACTCCAGCACCTAATCTACCCTTCCAATTTGGAACTCTTTTTCTGGAATGGCCATCAGAGCTGTTATCGTATTACCCTCCATGTCCTGAATGTCATCAAAATGTCTTCCTTTCAATATCTCCTTTATCTTCAGGTAAAGAAAGAAGTCACTGGGGGCTAGATCAGGTGAGTAGGGAGGGTGTTCTAATACAGTTATTTGTTTACTGGCTAAGAACTCCCGCACAGACAGTGCCGTATGAGCTGGTGCATTGTCGTGATGCAAGAGCCATGAATTGTTGGCGAAAAGTTCAGGTCGTCTAACTTTTTCATGCTGCCTTTTCAGCACTTCCAAATAGTAAACTTGGTTAACTGTTTGTCCAGTTGGTACAAATTCATAATGAATAATCCCTGTGATATCAAAAATGGTTAGCAACATCACTGCAACAAGTTTGCGAACTTACTTGTCTGATCTTGTATAACCATTTAATTTCAGACAACATAAACTTTAGGGAAAAATAATTAGTAGAGATAGGGAGAAACTACATAATTGATGATATATTTTAATTAAACAATGAGAATAATAATTCCAAATGGAATGCACCTAAAACACAGCTTTAAAATACATAAAGCAAAAATGAATGACTAATGAAAGAATTGAAAAGTCCATAAAAAGCATGGAAGATTTTAACACTACTCTATATATATGGCTGAGATTAATAAACTAAGCATCCAACATAAGGAATTCGTAAAAGGATGGCATAATAAACCCAAGGAAAGCAGAAATAAGGAATTAATAAAGATAATATCAAAAATTAATATAAAGACAATGGCGAAGATCAAATTAAAAAGTCAAAAGTTATTCCTATAAAAAGACTTCACTAATAATGTTGAGAATCCTCTAGCAAGACTAATCAAGAAGAATAAAACAAAAGGTAACAAATAATATTAGAAATAAAAAAATATATAAGCTCAGATGCAATAAAGATTTTTAAATAAATGGATGAATAACTGTGTCAATATATTTGAAAATACACAAAAAGAGACAGATTTCTAAATAAATTCTGTTACCTAATTAGATCTGAAACAATCTAAAGAACTCTATAAACAAAAGGAACAATAATTAGTAGTTCAAAATTTTTCTACAAAGAAAGTCACATACAATTTTATAGAGAAGTTCTATCTAACATTCAAAGTAATTTCAATCCTACACAAATTTTTCTACAGAACAGGAAAAGCAAGAAGACTCTCAAATTCATTCTGAGGATGTATCTCCTTAATACAAAATTAAGTCCTTATGACAAAATTAAAGAACATACACGTAAAAATGTATTCTAAAGTCTAAAAATGTAAATTGAATGTAAATAGCAACTTTTTTTTCAAAGTAGTAAAAAAAACATAAACAATCCAAAAAGCTATAGACAAGGGAATGAGTAATTTGTCACATATTCATATGATGGAATAAAGGGATATATATGATAAACTCATAAAAGAAAAGAGAGGGACTATTAAAGTGCAAATTGTAGGACAACAATAATCTCAGTGAAAGAAGGGTATGTGATCAGAGAACAAACTAATTTTCAAAGGTATGGCTACTATTTTATTTCTTAAGCCGGTAATGGTTACACATTTATGCTATTTGGAAAATATCAAATACCATACATGACATTTTAAATTTATAGAGTGTCTCATTCTCTAATTAACCATACAATAAAACTAAGTGCCTTATTATTTGTAACAATATCATGCACTTATATTTTAACATTATATTCATTAATGTTATCATGTCCCATTTCCTCAACTACATTATAAGCCTGCTTTACTCTACATTTTCTTGGTCAGTTATTAGTCTCTTGGGCATGAAGAATCTCCATGAATAAGTATCAGTTGATTTACTAATCAGAAGGTGATATGTGATAATATTAAGAATACAGTTGTGCCAGCAAAATCTCTATAGCATTTAACCTAACCTTACATTCTGAAATTTCTTAAATTGTTAATTAACTGTGCTTAGCGTTTCTGTTTTACATATTACTCACTACTTTCTTGCCTAGATTCTGACTTTAATATATCTTTTCATATAAACAACTCCCATCTCCAGAATGACTGTGTCCTGCATAAAACCACATAAGCCCTAAGTAATTAATTTACTGTGGGGCGAAGTACATCAGGTTAGTTTATTCCCTTCCAGGAGCTATGGACCCAAGAGCCCTTCAGTTTTACAATTTGTAGAGGTATAACAGAGCTTTCAGCTGAACTAATTTAAAAAATAATAATAAAAGAAAGGAAGGAAAAAAATAAACTTTACTAAAATAATTTCATATTTAATATCTATCACCGTTTCCACTTACAATGGCATTTAAACCACTATTTAGTGCAAACATTTTCCTTCCCCTACTTTATCTTGTAAATGTTTGGAAAATGTCTTCTCTAACTTTTGAAATGCTTTAATGACAATGAATTTTATTCACTGTTAAGTCCAAAAGAAAAGGCAATGTTTATAAGTACTCTCTCAAATGCTGCCCAATATGATAGACTATTATTTTCTCTGGCATACTTATGGAATTCAAAAGTCTCTAAAACAAAGATCAACCAAAGATTATGACATAATTATAGTCAGATTATGACATAATTATACTGACAAAACTATTAATATTAAAACAACTTTTCCCAAGGGACTTGAAAAACATCACATATTTGGATCCTTAATTTATTATATCAGGATTTTGGGAATGTTTTATTCATTTTCTTAAAAGTTATATATTCTACTGTTTATATATTCTACTTTCTGAAGAATATATAAATCTATCTATTGAGAACATAAATAGATTTATGAATTTTATAATGGTCATAGTGTCCCTGTGATGTCCTCAATAAGTCTTTTAATACTTTTAGGTCTTTTTCTTTATGGACAGAAAGAGAATTTTAAATTAAATGTGACTTTTAATAGATAAACCATATTGTACACCTTAAAATAGAATTATTTCAAATATAATCATGCTAGACATGTTTGCTAAATTTATTTTGTCTTATAAAGATTGAAATACAGGACTCATCGGCTTTTATTATTATTTGACTTTTATCAATAATATTTGAATGTGTTTGGAGCATGATATTAACTATTTGAAAATTTCATATAATTGTGCTTTCTAGTCTTTTGTGCACTGTAAGCAAGTAAAAACATTAGAATTGTTTACTGTCTTATTTCTTGTCATCATAACTGCCATGCAGATGGCTTCTTTCTTTCAAGTTGTACACAGTCTCTTCTCCAAGATCTTAGTGACTGACTGGTGCATTGTACGCTTATCAGTGCCTTAAATAGGATGTATCTTATGTAAATGAGAATCAATAGCCTACCTCTCTATTTCACAATATGAATTTTAACTCCAAAATTTAAGCAGAAATAGAGGCTCATAATAGCCCTAGAGGCTCATAACAGAACTGTACAAATTGTAGTATTATTTTGTTCACTACCCAAATTCTACTGGCCAATTTTTATTACCAAGATGAGTATGTTAAGTATGAAACCCACACACGTGGAGAACTGCATGTATAAGTGAACACACATGCAGGTTGAAGGATATTCTCATTGGTACAGTTTCATGGATGTTTTCTAAGACAGTTCCTAATGAGCAGAGATAGGTCATGTGCCTAAGTGACTTGTCACTGTGTGTGCTGGTTTTACTTCCATCCAGTGACCAGTTTTTACAGTTTGAAATTAATGAGAAAAAGGGTTCAGTCATGATATGGACTGATTGTTTTTATGATGGTCATGATCAAAGATTACAGACTTCAGCCATGGTCACCCACTTCACAAATGCATGGCATGTTACTTTAAAACAAGACAGGTAAAAGATGTAAGGTCTCAACTTAAATGTTCTTTCCTTAAGAAAGATAACCTCTTACTCTCTAATCTAAGACTCCTAAGCTATGTACCCAGAACTTCCTGTTCTTCACCCTTCTTCTCCATTCATAGCACACATAACATATAATTGAAATTACTCGTTTAATCGTTATCTTAGATTGGATTTCCTATAAGCAGAGGCTGACATGGGATTCACGATAAGTAGTTTATTAAAAGAGGGCTCTCAGAAGAAACCTGTAAAGGAGTGAGGGAAGAGGACAGGGAAGAGGAGGAAGTTAAGCAAAAGTGTCGTTGGGGTGAAGTTCAGCTTCAGCCTCATCCCACAGACGAGCGGTGAAGCATAAATCATCCCACGGACTATATCCTGCCTTGAAGTAATGTTATTGGACTTTTACACAGCATCAGTCTATGCATACAAGCTGCCTCAAGGCAGTGGAGAGGTAGAGACTTAATTCCCAGTCATCTCCAAGCAAGAGGACTCCAGTATCCTCAGAGCAAAACTTTAGGAAAGATTACAGATGTGAGTCATTACAGCAAAATCCTACTGTGGCAATTGGGGATAAGCACACTAAACCAATAAAATAGTTCCCAGGGGATCTAGGTAAGGCACTAATGAGCCTGTGGCAACCGCCTTTTTTTTCTCTTAAAGTATAAGCTCAATAATGATAGAGGCAGTTTCAGTCTGATATCAAGTACATACAGGAAACTCTAGAAATGTTTATATTAAGAGTGGGTAAATAAATGGAACAATGGAATTATTTGGCAGTTAGCAAATCACATTTCCACCTACTTTAAAATTCACTATCATCTTAATAAAAATGAGCCCTGTATTTGGATTGAATGCACTGATATTTGAGTATAACATGTAAGTATAGAGAAAAACCCACCAGATTAAAATATACATCACCTAGTATGGCATCCAAAATTGTTACTATGATTTCCTACTTAATCATTATTTTTCAAAATTTATTCATTCAGTTTAGGTCAGGATACAGATGATAGTATTTAACTTACAGATGGTTTAGGTAAGTAGAAAGGCAGAGTTCAGAGTCAAGGACTTTTACCTTGTTATGTTACTATATTAGTAAGCCAATGAATTAATGTTGGTTAGTTTATGTGATTAACCTATTACTATCCATTGTCAATGATTTGTGACACATTTTATACTGTTTTTCACCTAGCTTATGTCACAAACATTTTCATTTTTCTAAATTCCCTTCATATTTATAATAATGGATATACATATACGTACATACAAACATGTATGCCTGCATATTCTATTTGATTGTACTATATGTTAGCAAAATATTTAGTAATGATATTAAATGCTTTTATTCATGATTTGCTATTGGTATTAAAGCTACAGTGAACATATTTGAGGATATTTTAGCTTCTGTTTGATTGTGTGTTACATGCCATTGAGTTAGCTCTGATTCCTGCTGACCCTATCAATGAGTTATGTCCACAATATAAATGAGACATAACTCAACAGCCCTGCTCAGCTCCTGCAGACTCATGCCTATGGCTTCTTTCTTGGAGTCAATCCATCTCATGTTTGTTCTTACTCTTTTCCTGAAGCTACTATTTTCCCCAGCATTATAATCTTACCAAAGTAATTGCCTATACAAAATTGGGATTGAATTGGACAAAATTGGGAATGAAAATATAGTATTCAAGTCTAAAGCAACTTAACTTCTCTGCTATATTGCTTTTCAGAAAGTCTGTACTAAATTACTGCGTTAGCAGTAATGAATGAATATGGCAATATCTTTGCAATATTACCAGCATTGGATATTTTGGTTTTTGTTTGCTAATTTTACTGTGTAAAACAGTATCTTAAGATTTTACATTTCATTGAAGCTGATATTTACTCCATTTATTTGTAAATTTTATTTCCCCTCTTATAAACTATCATATCTCACAAATTTTAATATACATTATCATTATCATATTGAGAACAATATCTATAACATAACACAATGTTACATTTTATTTAAGTTTTACTTATTGCTTTCCCAGAGGTTAATGTGCACACATATTACATCATAATTTCTTGTATTCCAAAGAAGAAAAATGTTACTCTACCATAGAGCTATTAATCATTCTACTCCATTTCTTGCTAATTTTTCTTTCAATTTTCATTTTTAACAATTTAATGCACCTCATATTTATTTTAAATTAAGAGGGTAGGATAGAAATAGCATTTTCTACATTTGTTCCAAACACACGTATAAGAATTCTGCTTTAATGGTTTTCCATAAAAAGTTTGTTAGTATATAACAAGAGTTTGTGTATAATTATTGACACTTCAGATCTTTACCTTCCATTCCATTCAGTTTTTAAACTGTTTCACAAATTGTGTAGCATTTTTTGTACTGATGCTAAATAATGTTCCTAATGTATGATGGGACAGGTCACTTTCTTATTATTTAATAATCCTACATATTTTCTTCTAAATATACATTTTTACTGTTTACATTTTACAAATAATCATAAAACCAATTTTGATATAATTACTTAAATTGAAATGTTTTATATTCATTACTTAGAACTTGTATTGTTCATGATATAAAACAGTCCCTTCCACGAATAGGTTCTATACCTCAAGTTATTCAAATTTTCACTTAAATCTTCCAATGAAAGGAATACATAGTTCCCATATAACATTTCTCCATATATTAAATCAATTTTATCCATAAATATTTTATATATTTGTTACTCTGATGAATCTCTTCCTTTTTAAAATTATATTTTCTAGCTGCTGTGAATATAGAAATACAAGAAATTTTATATATTTATATTAAAACTAGATATTTATTCACTTACGATGGATTTACATGGATATTCCAAGTATATAATTATATATGTACGCACAAAAAAATACTCTCCTAGCCAATATTTACTTCTCATCTATTTTTCCTCTATATTTGTACTACTATATTTGTACTATATTTGTATTCAAATATATTTGTATATTTGAAATCTAGGGGAACTTTGAAATCTTGCTCCCCACCATACGTCATCAGTTTGGCTCAAACAAACTCATAAAAATTCTCTACAGGTTTGGACGTTTCTTACATCAACATGTACTTGGCAGAGTACAGCAGGATTCCAAAGAAGCCCTCCCAAGATCACCCTGTGGACTCGGACCTGGTGCTAGGGACAAGCAAAGGCCCATTGTGCTTCACCCGTGCTTCACATCGAATTGGGTGAACTTGGGTGAGTTACTCTTGGAAATGCAGACCTCCTTGTTTTAAGTAGCAGGCCATCACTTTAATTGAGTTGTTCTTAGAAAGTCCTTGAGGTGGGTAAGAGTTGACATAACTCAGGGAAAGGGGGGAAAATGGGTTTCTGTTTTTAATTTTGGCTTATTGGATTGCTTACTGAGATTCTGAACAAAATCTTTGCTGGTTAAATGAGAGACTGAACTCTCTTTAGCTCTAAAAGAGAAAGGACACTTGCTTCCCCAACCCAAATAGCCAATGAAGGGACAACTGTTGTTTCAGACACCCAAATCTGAAATGGTGTCACAAGGCATCCCAGAGAAGCTTGCAGGAGTGTGGGGAGAAGGGCAAAGCACCCTGGTATGGGTTCACCCTAAGACAGGCCCACGCTATAGAAAGTTTCGAGGTTCAGGCAGCATCTGGTAGGCTCTCACTGGCCTTTGCTGGGGTATTCTTAGGTGACTAAGAATCTTTCTGGGGTTGCCTGAGAAAAATTTCCTCTAGGTCATAAAGCTGTTTTATGGGGATATCCACAGCATTTGGCTCATCTGGAGACGTGCACATAAAGGCTGGTTTTTCCTAGAAGTTTGTTCAGGCTATACAGATCTCAAAATTAACATGGAAAATTGAGCCTCCCAGACTGACAAGACCCTGGACAGTCAGGCTCCCATTAATACTTAGATGGCCAAAATGAGGATACATCGATATTGCTAAATTAATTTTTGCGTGCACAATTAGAAAAAGCTGGCTATAAAATTAGGCAGAATGAATGGAAAATACATTTAATTGGTCACTTGGGAAGCTTCAAAAAGAAGATTTAGATAAATGGATCTTTAGATGAACGGATTAACTTATCAAGTCATTTAGGTGTCAACCCAGTTCTTTTGAGATATTAAAAATGGCTGTCCTTATTTTAAAAAGGGTAAGGTCATTTGAAACTTGACTTGTCAAGGACCAATAATAAACTACAGATCCTTCCAGGGTAAAATTTGGATCCAACTGCTGTTTTATAAACTAGTGATTTTTTCTCATGGCTAAAAGGTCTCTGTGTCCACGTGTGTCCATAAATGTATGCTGTAAATGTGAGATAATTTTCTACCTCTGGATGGTATTGTTAAAATTAATTGAAAGGCAGGCACTTGTAAGAATTGGATATTCTAAAATTCTCAGAAATATAGAAACTAACTCAGCTTTTGTGATCAAAGATTAATCCTTAGCAAATAAAAGCTAAAGTTTGTTGGTTTAAGTAAAATAGACATGTATTTGTTTTACCTGGGTTTTACAAAACTAAGTCCATGTTAATAATTGACTTTGATGTCTATGAAATATGTTTCTAGAAGTTAAGTGATTTAGAAAAAAAGAATAGTCAGGGCTAAAGAAGACCACTCAGTTCTTCCTTACTCCCCATTTTTGGTTTTTGCATTCCTTCATGTATCATAGTACATTTAAGCTCAACTTAAATGAAGAAACTTATGATCTGACATTATTGAAAGGAGACATCTTAACACTATTGCCAAGCTTTGGTAAAATCACTTCAAGAAAATGCCAAGTTGGTAGCAGTTTCCTTTAAAAGTGAGCACTCAAGAGACAAAGACTTTAGATACTGTTTTCTTTGGAAAGGACATCAAATAAAAAACACTCTCTAACCTTGTTGGAAAGGAACTTATCAGGTGCCTAACCACAAATGGACATCTACCCCTGTCTACAGACGTCGAAGACTCCTCGAGGATGAAAAGCCGCCAAAACCAGAGGTAGGCAACTATCCCAAGACATAGCCAAGACTTGTATACCCATGGATTGACATCCAGAATCCATTTTGTTTGATTGTTTTTACCTGTTTGCTAATGATATTAGTCACATAATAGTTGTACCTGTTCTTTGAGTTTTCCTATATAGTCCAACTCTTCATGATTACTGAACATGTATAAGATAACTGTTGATACTCTTTAAGAAAAGAAATATAAATGTTCTATTAATAAAATGAAAGTATTATTCCCAATTTTAAAATTAACCCATTCCCTTTAAGACTCTCAAAACAGCTATATGCCTAGTATCTTAAAAAATGCACACCTATGAGTATGTACACTCAGATTCACAAATATACACAGACATTTTTGTACAAATAATGCTATTGACTGTAATACTGTTTTTTTTTTCTATTTAGCAAGGAAGAACTATTTTATTTTATATTGTAAAATACATTTAGTAAAATTTGTTTTTGAATTTTAGCAGTTACTTTTTAGATATCTATTAAATTATTATATGTTATTTTCTAACTTGATATAGTATTATGTTACTTTTTTCTGATATTGATATTTATACTTGAATTGGTAAGGGGAAAAATCTACTTGTTCATGGAGTAGTTTTCTTTAAGTATAGCAACTGAATTCAAATTCATAGAATTTTAATCTTCAGTCTTTATCTTTAATACTAAAATCTTTATCAGTGAGATCTTCTCTTCATCAGTGAGATAAGTGAGATGTTGTTTTTTTCATTAGAAGGAACAAAGGAGTATTGATATGGGTTGAGAAACTACACACTTCAGGAAGTTATTTTAAAGAAAGACAGGATAATATCAAAAGCAGGAAAATAAATGGTCCTAAAAAGCAAACATTACACATAAAAATTTTTCCTAGGGCAAGTCCAGTGGAAAATGATCACATTACATTTTGTATTAAATCAAATTATAACCAAGAATAAATATAACCATTAGAAATATTTTCAATTACCAACAATGAACAACAGACAGGGAGCCCTTTGAAGGCAGAGTACTCTTTCCTTGTTGTTGTTGGAAATAAACAAAAGAATGCTTTTGGAATGTGGTATTTTGTTTCTGATTTTATTTTATTGTAATTTTTTCCTACTTATGAAATTACTTGAAGTAACTCATTCTTTATGTAGTAACTTGTTTAGTTCTTATTTCCCTAAAAATTCAATTATAGATTAATTCACTAAATATTTCAAAACATAGAAATAAAAGTATTCTGGTTTGCTATATATCATGTGTGGGCATACTTCTGAACCCTTGTAAGTAACGTGTTCCTCATCTTACCAGTACCTTAAACATTTATTTAACCTTTGAAACTTTTTTTTTTTAATGCAAAATGTTTCTTGATTCTGCCTGCATCCTTGCAGGAAAAGTTTGTTGCCCTGCCCATTCTCAATTGTATCTTTGTTTCTGGTAGATATAGTGAAATACATAGGCTTAAGAGTTGGGACAACAACAGCAAAAAAAAAAAAAAAGCACAGAAATTTCAACCTGCTACTTACTAGCAGTGTGAGACTAAAGGATCTACCGAAGGGTTTTGTTATCTCTTTTGGGATACTGCCACTTCCCTCTAACAGGCTTGGTTTGAGACTTTTATGAAAAAAGGTGTGTTAAATCTCAACAAAATTAGTCGATCTTCACTCTTTTCTAACACCTTAATGTTTGTGTTTATATGCATCATAGAATTCTTCTATTACAATGTTTCGTCAGTCTACTTGAGGTCAAGGACTATGTTTTATTCATCCATGTATCTCATATTTTGACTCAATGAGTCTGGGAAATCAATTACTGCACTCCAACCTTTGGGAATCAAAAAGACCAGAAAGTGCTTGCCCTGTTAATTTCGAACATCCATTTATGTATTTGCCATGAGTGCCTCCTGTGGTGTTTGTACCTACTGTGTATTACTCCGAATGCATGAGCACTAGTCCCTCACTAAGTGCTTGTTGGTGATGTTTGGAAGCAAATAAATTGATTCTGTTGCCTCACTCCAGTTAGGAAAATATATAATGGATCATTTCTATGACCTGATTATGCAAAGGTTTTATTCCTGTGTGTCTGATATCTATTTAGTGTCAATGTCAGTCTGGACTATGGCTCTCAACACTCTGCGAGTTTGAGAAAGCTCCAGGAGTCTCTGCTATTGGCAATTCCATGTGGAACAGCAATACACAGGTGAAATTTTATAAATTGAGTCATTTCCTCTGAAGAAAATAGGGCACTCGAAGTGAGACTACTCCAGAGGGATCACCCTGGCACAGTCCAGGTCTTCAGTCTGGGACTACCCTGAGATTTCTAGGAAACAACATTTATGTCTTGGTCCCTAAGCTACTTCCAGTCTTCTCTCATGTATCACAGCCCCAAACAGAATTGCTCCAAGACTTTAAAATCTCTAATAAGAGCTACGCCAGGTTAAACACTTTACCCTGAATACTCACCTGGCAGGGGACATATGAACACAAAAGTGGTTTTCTCAGGGTGAGGCTCATCATTTGCACTTCGGGTGTGTCTATCCCTGCAATTTTGCGGGAAACCCCACAGCACAATTTGTGGTAGTGGGGGACTACATTCGCATTTTCCTCTGGAAAAAAAAAAAGATGAAGAATTTCCTTGAGGCAAGTACAAACATTTCTAGAGCTTTATTTCAAAGTTGTAAAGATTGGGTTGAAAAGAAATCAATAATTTGATATTGTCACTTTATATTCATGCCAAATAATTAGGAGAAATAAACAACTTCCACACAGCAGTAAACCATGCCTCTTTGAATCAGGATGGTAACACTAGGGAAGAGAGAAAGGGACAGAAGTGACTCAGGCAATGCCGATACTATTTTGACTTGTTACAGCTGTTACTACTGTCATTTATATTGGATAAAAAACAGCATCACGGTATTACAACACATTCATTATTGTATAAAAAATGGAGCCTCTGTCCCTGCAATTTTCTGTGTGCCTTGGGGTCAATCTGTTGTTAAAATCAGCATCAATTAAACTATTTCTATTTGTTTTGTCCATAGACTGTATCAACCATGCCATGTTCATCTCCCACAAATAACAATCCTTCTAAATGTCGAAAAGATAGATGGCATCTAGTCCATACAAGCCCATCTGAAAAGGGCCAGCATTCTCTTTCTTTATCCCTCTCTCTCTCTCTCTCTCTCTCTCTCTCTCTCTCTCTCTCTCTCTCTCTCTCATTTTCACACAAACACACACACACACTCCTTCACACAAACCCATAAATATTTTTCCTTTTTTCTTCTTAGAAGGAATGAAAGTAATTAAATAAGTATTAACTTATATTTTTTATTTAAAGGGCAACAGGAATCTATTTGCAGGTCTGAAATACATTTTGATTATACCTAGAATTGTTTATACTATTTCCAAAAAGATATTGTCTCAAGCAGAGAAGTTTTAGTATTATTTTTAAATATTGTATCAAATAATTTTCTGTCAAATTATGTTAAATGTTTTACTTATAAATATTACTTTGTAGCATAATTGTTTAGTATGTAAGTCATTTAGTATTCCACTTACTAAATAAAGGAAATAATGATTTAATTAACAAACTTAATGCTACCCAAATGAATTATATAGTCCTTAATTATGCTTTAAAATATTGGTATCAATTACTGGTAGTAAGCACAAAGACATTTTTTGCTTTTGATAATTTAATCAAATAATGTTAAGTAATTATCAGTAACATATTTCTTTGGATCTCAAATACGCATCCACTTACTCAGTACAATAGCTAGGGAAAACTCAGTTTAAAATGAGTCCTGTAAGGCTAAAGAAGAAAAATTGTACAACTCAATACATATTATCTTGAAATGAAAAATATGAATTGATTATTACAAAGCAGGAGTTCACAAATTGGAAAGAATGTCTATTTTAGGAAGTAATCTATTAGAAACTAATCTAGACCAATCCAATGTTATTTCTAGTAGAACTGAATAATCAGAAGAATTTAATCATTTTCCAATAAACAATTATACAATTAATTGCCCTTTCTTGACCTACTAGTTAAAGTCAGAATCCCATTAATGAACTCTTCATAAAACAATGCCAATTAAAACCATATTTATACAGGAGCTCTGAGAGCTCCCAATAGTTACAACTGAAACAATTTGAGCACAAATAAATATATAACAATAGTATTGGATTTTAACAAGGAATAAGATAATTATCCTTGAGACTATATTGATTTTTTTTTATTTTTATACTTAGAATTTTCATGCAATACTATTGACTTTTGCCTCTTGATGTACAGTTTAATAAATTTTAACACATGTTTATATTTGTGTAACTACCACCACAATCAAGATACAGAACAGTTTCATGACAACATAGAAGTCACTTGTGCTGTCCTTTTATAGTCACTTCTTTCCTTTACCCTACATCTGGCAACCACTGATCTATCCTCTAAAACTATAATTTGTGGGTTTTTTTTCTTTTTGAAATATCATACATATGCAACCATACAGTATATAACCTTCTGCAACTGGTTTTTTCACTCAGCTTAATACCTTTTAGATTCACCTGAGTTGTTGCATATACAGTAGTCCCCCTTTATTCATGATTTCTCTTTCCGCAGTTTCACTTTCTCTGCTATGAACTAAGGTCAAATACTATTAAATAAAAATTCCAGAAATAAACAACTCGTAAGTTTTAAATTGCATGATGAAATCTCGCACTACCCATGTCATCCCACATGAAACAAGAATCATTCCTTTGTCTACCAAACCCACACTGTATGTGCTCCCACCTGTTAGTCACTTAGTAGCCATGTTGCTTATCAGATCAACTGTCTGGGTATTGCAGTGCTTGTGTCCAAGTCACCCTTATTTGACTTAATAACAGCCCTCAAGTTCAAGAGTAGAGATGCCGATAACCCAGATATGTCAAAGAAAAGCCATAAAGGGCTTCCTTTAAGTGAAAAGGTGACACTTCTCAATTTAAGGAAAGAAAAAAAAAATTGTATGCTGAGGTTGCTAAGATCTATGGTAAGAACTCTTGTATCCATGAAATTGTGAAGAAGGAAAAAATAATCTGTGCTAGTTTTGCTGTTGCATCTCAAATTGCAAAAGTCACTGCCACAGTGCATGATAAGTGCTTAGTTAAGAAGGAAAAGGCATTAAATTTGTTTGGAAGACATGAACAGAAAACGTGTTCCAACTGACAGCAACATGTTGCACTAGAAAGCATTGAGCCTATATACTAAGACTTCCACAAGGAATTCCCTGAAAGGAATGACACCAAGTTATTTACTCCAAGAAAGTGGTGGTTACACAGATTCAGGAATAGGTGTGTAGTTTATCATCTCACATCATCACAAAAAGAAGGGTGAGCACAGTACAATGAAATATTTTGAGAAACAGAGAGAGACCACATTCACATAACTTTTATCACAGGGTTTAATTGTTCTACTTTTTATTATTACTTTTAATCTCTTATTGTGCCTAATTTATAAATTAAACTTTATCATAGGTATGTATGTAAAGGGAAAAAAAACATAGCATATATAGGGTTTGGTACTATTGTGTTTTCAGGCGTCTGTTGGGGGTCTTGAAATATATCTCCTACAGAAAAGGGAGAACTACTGTATCAATAGTTTGTTCTTTTTTATTGCTGATTAGTATCCCATTGTTTGGATATGCACAGTTTGTTTATCCATCCAACCATTGAAGGACAGTTGGGTTCTTTTCAGATGTTTTTTGCTTTGTGTTTGCAAATATGAATACAGCCGCTATAAATATTTTTGCACAGATATTTGCATAAACATTGGTTTTCAATTCTCTAGGCTTTACACTCAGGAGTGAGGTTACTGGATCATATGATAAGTGGTGTTTAACTTTATAAGAAACTGCCAAAATGTTTTCAGAGTACCTATACCATTTTGCATTCCCACCAGCAATATATGATCTCTACTTTGTCTGAATGTTTGCCAGCCCTTAATATAGTCAGTATTTTTAAAATTTAGTCATTCTAATAGTTGTGTAGTGGAATCTTATTATTTTTAATTGCCTTTCCCTCGTGGTTAAGGAGAATTGAATGTATTTTCATATGCTTTTTGCCATCATTGTACTCTTTTTGTATGTGTTTGTTCAAGTGTTCTGGCCAATTTTTAAATGTATGCATATAGTTTGTTTCCTGATTGCTGAATTTTGAGAGCTCTTCACATATTCTAAATACATTTAATTTGTTGGATATGTAATTTGCAAATATTTTTACCCAATCTGAGCCTTGTCTTCATTTTCTTAAAGTGTCTTTCACGTAGCAAGTTTTTTTTAATAAAATCGAATTTGTCTTTTTCTTTTACATATGGATCATGCTGTCAGTTTCATATTTAATACTTCATCAAGGCCACATAAATTTTCTCTTTCATTTTCTTCTAAAATTTTTACAGTTTTGTGTTTTACATTTAGATCCATTATTGATTTTTGAGTGAATTTTGTATAATGTATGAAGTTTAGGCTGACGTATATATATTTTTTTCATGTTCCTTTTGTCCAAGTGTCTGTCCTATGTATTATCCTATGTCGTACTGTCTTGATCGGTGTAGCTTTACAGTAAGTCTTAAAATCAAGTTAATGTGATTCCTCCAAATCTATTTTATTTTCTCAGACTGATAGAAATAAATATTTGAATAAATAAATAAATGGAGAAGGACTAAACCTTTCTTATAGAAGAATTTAAAATAGTATAGAAGAAATAAAGAACAGATAAAATCACCATTAGACCACTACAGTAATAATAGCTATAGGCATCATCCACTGATGAATGCTAAAATTGTTAGTGAACAAAATGTTAAGGAAAAACGGGATAGTTGCAAGGCCTTTAGATATCCTCCCAAAATATGTTTCTATGGGGGTTTTAACATATATTTTATAATTGTTTGATATCCCTCTCTAAATGAGGTAGAGATTAATTATCCTCCCCTCAAATGTGAGCTGGATTTAGTGACTCACTTATAATGAATAGAATATGGAAAGGTAAAAAATCATAATTTTACAGTGGAGAAACCTGTCAGACAGCACTTTAACCAAGTGATCATGGTTAGTATCACCAGCAATAAATCACGTTACTATTAGGTACTCTGATATGATGCAGTGAAAAGGGCACTTCGCCTCTGTGATATACTTTCCAATACTGCATAACCTCAATTTAATCTTGAGAAAACATCAGACAAATCCAAATGGCTATAAAATACTAACCAGGACTCTTTCAAAGTGTCAAGGTCATGAAAGACAAGAAAAGACTGGGAGGCCGTCATGGATTGGACAGGACTATACAGATGTGATGAGTAAATGCAATATGGTGTCCTGCATTAAATACAGGGAATGACAAAACCATGAAAGAAAAAAAAAGGTAAAAACCACATCAAGTCTATAGTTTAGTTAATATCATTGTACCAATGTTAGTTTCTTAGTTTTGCTAAATATACCATGGTTATGTAAGTTGTTAACATTTGGAGAATTTTGTAAAGGGTATAGTGAATTCTCTGTACTTTCTTTGCAATTCTTCTATAAACCTAAAATTATTTCAAAAATGAACCATGTCTAAAAACCATGTTTCTCTTTGTTCAGTTATAAATACCAAAGCATTAACAACCAAAAAAATTATTTTTGTTTATAACTTCTAGCAAAAGAATTAATCATAAGTCTAAAACAATCCTTTCACTCACAAAAAAGTTAAATTTTCCCTTTTTTTTTAAATTAAATCAGTAACATCTAGTAGTGACTAAGAAGTCCATATTTTGGGTATATGTTCTTTTGTTAGAAACTGTACTGTATCCTTTTAGTAAGTATCGATATCTATTGCTTTTGTCAATGTTTTCTCAGTTTTCCTTTCCTTCAAAAAAAACCCAAAAACATGATTTTCCTTGGGGAATCTCTCTCCTACTCTCAGTTCATTTGGTTTTGGATGGGGCTACTTTAGGGTAGGTATAAAGTTCAAGACTGGACCTTCAAAGTGTCCCATGTCCCTGGTGCTTGTGACAGATTCGAGAATGAGTACATTACTCTCATGGTTCAATCAGAGCTAATCCTGAAACATTTTTAATTACCTGGAAAACAACCAACTGTCATTACACTGAACTGTTACAGTTGTTACAATATTAATCGTAGAGCTATTGGGACCCACAAGATGGGAGATGAAATCAACACAGTGGAAAGCAAAGCCAAGGAATGAGGAGAATAAGAAAGAAAGAGAAATACCTGGTCACTTTACTTAGCTATGTCAAAAGACCGTACTTCGGAAAAACTAACCCCAGACTCCTCAGTTTTGTGTGACAATAAATTCCTTAATTCACATTTTATAATTTGGGGGGGAATTAGAATTAGATCTCATGCAATTTGTATCCAAAAAGTCCTCCAAAATTATTGATGTACATATTGGATAAAATCAACCTCAGGTACTTCTTTGTGTCCTTTTCAGATAAGAGATGAAGCAAATGATTTGTTTTGAATGCTATTGATTTATTGCATACCCATTCCATTTAAAGGTGAAGTATAAAATGACAACTCATCTTACCTTTCAGTTGCACACAACACAGAAGGTATTACAAGTGAGCCCAAGACATATACCCTGGTAAAGAACAATGCAATCAATCAATGCTATAAAATTAATAGACAACTATGTATATAATATTCAATAATTCAAGAGAATATATTGTATATCATCTAGAAATGAGCCCCAAAAGACTTAGCTCAATGTCAAGAACCTTTACAATCTCACATAGGATATAAATAAACTTTACTTAAATTTCTAGAACCAAGTTATAAAAGAAACGATAGAAATAAAGGGTTTTCTAGAAGCAAGACTTTAAGCAAATAAAACTCTGCCTCTGCATTTGTATTGCCACCCATCTACTCGGCAGCAACTTAATGGATTAAGAAGAGTGTATATATCAATCTGCCTTCTTCTACAATCTGTGCCTTTAGTTCTGTACAATTTCCCAATTAATCTAAAATACCAATTATGAGTGTATAACTCATAATTCAAAGTGTATTCTTATGTGTTGAGTCATTTTATCACATACTCAAAAGGAAACCCATTCTTTCAAGAAAAGATCTCTAAATAAAGGATATAGTATTAGCAGACCTTTGAAAACTATATCAGGTATGATAAAATTACATCCACAGCATGCAGGTGACATGATTTTACAATCAAGAACCATTGGATTTCTTTTTAAATAAATCATTTTAGCATTCTTTAAATTTCCTACTCTTGACAAACCCCTTACCCCCTCCCATGCTTATTTACCCTAATGGTTCACAAATTAAGTTACATAAAACTCTACATGGAAAATTTGTAAGGGCACGATAAGAGGACTGGCAGATGTTCTTCAATTCACTCTTTGAGTGGGAAGGGCATGTGGAAATGGCACTGGTTTGAATGACATTTGGAGTAATGGCCTGCCATTCTGCTGGCACTTTTAGTGTTAAGCAAGTGATCTGCAAAGTAAAGTGGATTCACAGTTAGAGTCAGCACCAGTGCACAGGTCGCCCGTAAAAATAGAAGATTCCATTATTCTTCAGGCTCCCTAGAGGGAGCAAGGTCTCTAGCATCATTACCAGGACTAAATCTGACTTTTCTACCTCCTCTAATTTCTTCCTAGTAATTATAGGTCAAGCACTCTTTTGTAAATTATAAAACCTTTGTTCTTATCAAAAATGAATAGCTGAGGAAAAAATTATAAAAAGAGTCCAAGGAAAAAAATTTCAATTAGAAAACCAAGCTAATTTGGTATGACCAAAGACTGTCAGGCATACTGACAGTGCTCTATTATGCAGTCATTTGGGCTCTTTCAAATTAGTTATGTTAATGTCCTGTGAGTGAATGTAACACTTGGATGGGACAAGATTTCTGCAATTAATTTCTGCAGTCAGTGGAGAGACAAGCAAATTTATTTTCCCCCTCTCTGGGAATTGGTAGTGGAGGGTGTGAGGTAGCGAAAGTGCATTTAGGAACAGAGTACAAGCTAAACACAAGCCCTAAATAAAGCAGAAACAATGGGAGCCAATGCCTCCTCATTCATTCAATTGACAATGTTTTGCAGCTTAAACCTGTTTTATTAATTATGTTTGACATTTCCTTAATTAGTTTCATTTACACCAAATCAATCCCTACTGCTGTATGGCATCATTTATCATTTTGAAAAATTTGCATACTGAGTGCTGACTTTTCCTACTTAATTATACATTAAAAGTGTCAAGCGCACTTGCTGCCTGGCATTATCTGCGGCAGAAAGGTTTGTGGCTGGACGGTGATGGTATTAATCATTAAGAGCCCCCAAGTGCTTCTGGGTAATATCTGGGGAGTAGAGTGGCTCTCTTTTTAACGCTAGAGAGCAGAAGTGCTTTTGTAAAATGACCCAGAGCAAAAACAAAATAAATGACCTAAAACATCCGGTGTACTGTAATGCTTTGCTCTTTCAATAAAAATATACTTTGGTGGAAAGGTTTACTATTAACTATTCATTTTCTGTAAATTTAAACACTATGAATCCAGTAGTAGTAAATTTGTGTTCGCTGCTTGGACTTAAAGACAAGAATTTTAGTTGAATATATAATAGTGGCTTGGTAGCATACATTCCAATATATGCCAACTCAAATGTATTATGTTACAAATGAAAGCTAGAAAATATAGTATACCATTAATACAGTGATTGATGTTGCTCATTTCTTTTCTACTTACAACTTTCAATGAATAAGCAACTATTTTTCACTGAACAACATGGAGCACAATTGAAAATAGAAAATGACTAAAAATCTAGTACTATAATGGAACTTCACTTGTACAGTCTAATAGATTTCAATATTATGGAATTTAAGTGATGAAAAAATTATAAGACTGTACCATTTTAACCACAAAACATGATCGTGAGCTATAGCGATGAAAGAGTTAACATGAACCTGTTTGTAAATTGTGTATCAACTATGCCTTCCTTCATGTCAGAACCCAAACTTAGTACATTTAATATTCAAATTCATTTTCAAATACTTGCCTATTAACATAATATATGCCACTTTGCAAGCCTGGTCAGAGAAGTCTGTAACTAAATAATTTTCAAGTTTCCTTCATATCAGATGCATTATATGCAGTGTGAAATTATTTCCCCACTCTATCCCTTTGCGTAACAGCAGAAAACCAACACAATATAGTAGGTACTACTGCAAGTGCATTACATTCTTTAGAAGCTACTATATATGCAGGAAAGTTTATAATTGCTAATTTTAACTGAGCATTTAATTGCGTAGCTTGTATATATTGTAAGGTTAATATGCAATTCCAATACAGCATTACATAAAACTTAGGAAAGAGGAATGTATATGGCACAAATGTATTTATGCAAATATTATAAATAACTCATTTATGCTTGCAGTTAAATATGCTATGTTTTTAATAATGCCATCATTTAGTGTACTTATTTGTTCTCACATAAAAATATTTCAATAGAAAATATACATATAAATTTAATATGTAATTTTGAAAAACACCAAAATAATCCATGTATGTGGTGACAATTCAAATTTTAAAAATAATGTTGAAGTAAATAGTACAGTTTTTAATACCTTGCATCTCCCAAATTTTATATATTTAATTCTATACTTATATTCTTTCTTGTCCTTTTAAGCCATGGTCCTTCATCCTAGTTACAGACATAAAGGACAAATAGCTTTTTTCATAAAGAAAGAATAATAAAATATAATAATAATAATAATAATAATGGTGGTCATAATAATAAGAGATAGCATATTTTGACATTTACTATGTCCTAGTCACTATGTTAAATGTTTTATATTTATTATGTTTATCTTCATAATAATCTGATGAGACAGATATATAATTACCCTAGTAAGGCTAACAATTTTATTATAAGTAACTAGTCTAAGGCCACAGATCTAAGTGACAAAGTTCAATGTTACAAAGGATTGCCCCTCCCATGTCCATGTTCCAAGTGATTTTGCTGAACTGCATATATTCATAATATTCCATAAACTTCTATAGGCCTGTGCACTGTGGTAAAAATTATATCATCTTTTTGAATCTGACTGATATGCTTAAACCTGACTGATATGCTTAAATTAGTAAGTCTATCACTTACTAATTATATGACTTTGGGCAATTTACTTAAATTGTCTGGCTTTTTTCTCATCTATAAATTGGGGTCAGTGTACCTGTTTCATATGGTTATTGGACGGAGTAAGAATTGGTCAAATCATAGTATGTAAGTCATAAAGGTAACTTGTCCTGTCCTTACTAGATATAAAACATCTGTTTATATTGACCCTTCAATGAGACTTAAGCCCTCTTTTATCATCTTTGTTCACCATTGTTCACCACAACTAGAAGAAATTTGAGCATATTGTAGGAACTCATGATTGTCCATAAATAAGTCTGTGTGAGGGAAATGTTTTATAACGTTGAATATGGCAGCTGATCCCCTTTCATTGTCAAATAATCTTCCTCATTCTAGTCTTCACAATCCATCCAGAATTTGTGTTTGTTTTGGGGAAAAAGTCTCTGCCTATTCTCCATCAGTGCTCCTCCACTGCATTCTTACTCTATATCCAGGGCCAGGGCACTTCTGATGTTCCTTCACCTGTCAACTTGCTTAGTGGATACTGGAATAATGGCAGAGGCTAATGTATGTTCATTATCTAATCATAGCTAACTCAAAGAGTAAATCCAAAGAGAAAATCAGGAATTGACTGCAATTTTTTACAAACAACATATTGTATATTATGTAGTTACATATTAGTTTTGATATAATACTTGATAACCTGATCCAAAGTCAAAGACAAAATTTATCCAGAGTATTTAATATTTTCCAACATTTTGGTGGGTATTTGACATTGCTTGGCATTGGATTTAATACATATTTTTAAGAGAAAAAGTATTCAATGTGCGATTGAAATTCAAATAACCACACATTGTAATAAATGTATGAATGCATGAGTCACATAAACATAAAGCTATAGTTTAATACCCATCTCACAGAGCTTTACTTGCTTCATTATATGTAGTAGCTCCAGACACATGTGGCCTTTCAAGGAAACACACACTCATACACACACACACAATATCTACAAATCTATACAGCTATATTGTTATATTTTACAGTTCAGACACTATCTACTTGTTTAAAAATTAGCAAAACTCATTTACTTGGCTCTTAACAGAATTCATTAACCTTTGTCTTCTTTTAAGAAACCAGGAACTATTCTAAAACTGACATTGTCATTAAAACCCAATAGGAAGTCACCATTTTTAAATTAAACTCATTAGATAAGTTTTTCAAGAGTTAAAAACAAGATTAGAAAAAATTCAAATGAGAAAAATAATTTTGCTTTGGGTATAAATAGGCCCCAAGAGGATTTCCTCAAGTTTTGTTGGAAAGTACTCTTTTGCAATCAGAATATCTATGAAATTTCAACCCTGAGTTTTTTTTAAGGATTTAACTCTTTCATGCTTCAAAATGAAATGATCTTCAATACAATTATATGATTATCATTCTCCACAATAAGGAAAAATTATATTGTACAACAAGTAAAAAAACACTTTCCAGTGACAGAATTCTAAGTATATTAATATTTCATGAATTTGTAATTATATATTGGTATAGTATTTGTTCTTCCACTATCAAGGAAACAGTGATATTCTAGCACCTTATTTTTAGAGAATATAACTTTTTTAGTGAAATAAACCAACCATATAACTCTTCATATGTGAACTGACATGTTTTTCTATTGTCCAAATGATGTCATATTTATTCTAGCACTTTTGCCTAGACCCATCCATACCACAGCTTCACATTAGAAAAATGGTATATGTAGATGAAGAACACTTAAACCTAAGAGTATGGTTGATAGTTTTGGAAGTTTTAAAGAACATGAAGTTAACTCTAGCCATAGCTTCATAACTACACACTAAACTTGGTAATTTGGGACATGACTTTGGAATGTAATTTCTACTATTTGTCTTTCATATTTAGTTCACCAGAAAATCACATAAACTCTAGCATCATAAAAATGATCCCACCATTAATTCCCTATAATTCGTTCACATTATCTTGTCTTATTTCCTATTATCATCCCTTGATATTCCTATAGTAGCCTTCAAAAAAAATATCCTCTCTCTAGGCAGTTTCTCTCTGTTTTTATTTATATACCTACCACTAGATTAATTTTTTGGCATACCATTCTCTTTCCATAACTTCTCATTTCAGAAACACTCTAACTTTACATTTTAGTCACCAGTTGTCTTATGTACCAGTCAAGTAAAACTCCCTTAAATATTCCTTCTGGGTTTCCCACACCTCTGAGGTTTTTAATATACCTTTGCTCTAATTTGGAATGCTCTGCTACTTGCTACCTGTTTATCCAAATTTTACTAATTGTGTTCTCAATTGAAAGTGACATCACCTTTCTCTGGTTTCCTATAATATCGCCAACATCATAAAACAGTATTTATAATTTACCCTATGGCATTGTTTTCATTGTTTACTGTTTGTATATGTTCTTTCCCAACCTACGTTTTAAGTTTCTTGGAAGATCATACTATAATTTGTCTATCTTTACATACGCAGAAATACCATGGATACTGTCACTGATATTTATTTCTCTGTATCCTCAACTACACTGTGAGTTCCTTAAGAGACAGTACAAGGCTTAGAAAACTTCCTGATTCACAATTAACATTCAAGAAATTCTGTTACAATATTAAATAAAACAAAACTTCCCTTTTGATCTATTATTTTTCACAAGAACAGATAAAATTAATATGCATATAGAGAGAAAGATAAATAAAGTTGAGTATTAGTAAATAAAGCAGATTATTAGTATAAAATATTTAATCCTTCAAAGAACTTGTCATTTCAGTAAATTCTTAAGGAATTTCATTTGGAATTCAAACAATACATTATAAATTAATTTTTATGTAATTAAATATATAATTTTAATATTTTAAAAGTGGAATACTTGCATTCAACTCTTTAGATTAAATATCTTCAGTCACAAGAGAAAACATGGAATGACTTTTTCAGCAGGGGTGACTGGGTGTTGAGAGACAATATCAGACATGTCTACATAAAGTATTTTCAAAGGATACAATAGAAATCAACAGCACAATATCACAATTAGAAAGCTTTTGAAACACTTGAATGTCAAATTGTGGAATGAAATAGTTTAGGTGTCATAATTGCAGGCTATTTAATACAGCTCAGTCTATTAATTCCTGAGTCTGCAAAAGGCAGACATAGTAGTGAGTAATTAACTTTGTCTCAAGAGGTAAAACTAACCTGAAACTTGCTATCAAGTACAGGGCATAGGCAAAATGATGCTTTATTAGACAATCAAGTAACACTCCAACATCACCAAAAAAATAAGATAAAAAATGAGAAAGAGTAATGAAAAGATTTTGATAGAGGTTTTGTTTGTTTGTTTGTTTGTTTGTTTGTTTGTTTGTTTTTCTGAGTTGATAGCATGTTAAAAATCTAATATTATAGAAATGAAAGGTATAATAAGTACAATGTAGCCTTTTCTATTCAAGGGGGTTAATTTGCTTTATTCTCTAGATTTGATGTATGAAAAGAGAGACAGGAGTGAGAAGGAGAAAGAGAGAGACAAGAAGAAAAAGAAGAGTATCAATGAACTTTTTGTTACATTTAATTAAAAAGTTATCAGCATGAGTGACAGTAAAAGTTACAGATTTAAAAAAAATTAGGGTAAAGTGTCAAGGCTAACTTTTCAATTGGGAATTACAAGATTTTCCCGTAAAAGTGCATTAACAAAATTCATTTAAAATTCCAAACTTTTCCTCCCTCTTAGTCAGAACTCATTTGTTTGCAGATAAAAGCATATCCAATCTTGTGGTTACTGACTATGCTTTCTAATCCCCTCACCTTCCCCTTTATTTCCACCCCGCTTCCCATCTAACAACCCTCAGTTTTTCCTCTATGTCTCTGAGACTGTTTCTGATTAGTTCATTCATTTATTCTTTTCTTTAGATTCCACATATAAGTGAGATCATATGGTATTTGTCTTTCTCGGTCTGATTTATTTCACTTAACATAATGTTCTCTAGGTCCATCCATGTTGTTGCAAATGGTAAGATTTCTTTCTTCTTTATAGCTGCATAATACTCCATTGTATAAATGTACCACAGTTTCTTAATCCAGTCATCTACCGATGGGCATTTCAGTTGTTTCCATGTCTTGGCTATTGTGTAGAAACTCATCTGTTACTTGATAATAGGAAAATGTCTACAATATGTTGGAAGGCCCCAGTTACTTAACAGTATGTAAAATGTTCTATTTATATAAAATGTTACTTAATTATGGAAATAAAATATCTCTGGAAGGACACACACACAAGAAAGAAGCATATCCAATTCAGTTTGCTTAAAGAAAAAAGTAAAGGTATCAATGTAAATACCTAAAAGTCCTGTAATTAAAAGTCAGTGAGCACATAATGCAATATATAGATGACGTATTATACAAAAGGGACACTTGAAACCTATAAAATTTTACTAACCAATGTCACCCCAATAAATTTTAAAAATAAAATAAATAATAAAAAGAATTTAAAAAAACAGTTAGTGTCCTTAAGACATTCCTTTCCATCCCTCTTTCTTGGCTTACTTAGTAAGTGATAGAGATGATTAAAAGTGGCTCTACTGCGCAGATAATAGTTTAGTGGCCACCCAAGGGTAAGTGGGGGGGGGGTGGTAGATGAGGGTAAAGGGGATCAAATATATGGTGATCGAAAGAGAACTAACTCTGGGTGGTGAACACACAATGTGATATCACCATATATCTATCACCATATATTACAGAATTGTACACCTGAAATCTGAAATCTGATGTATTACAGAATTTTACACCTGAAATCTATGTAACTTTATGTAACTTTACTAACAATTGTCACCGTAATAAACTTGCAAAAAAAAAAAAAAAGTGGCTCTACTGGACTTAATAGCACTCTAAGTAGCTCTAACAAAAGTCCTAGAGTTTCGATTGTCACAGTTTGCACCACATAACCAGTCCTGAACCAATCAAAGTGGTGGCCAGAGGAATGCAATGCGTGTTGATTGGGCAGGTCTCGGTGACATGCCAGTGTGAAGCCAGGGGTATGTCAACTCACCTGAACCATATGGAAATAGTTCAGACTAACTAAAGAAAGAGATGACTCCTTTTTGCCATTAATTCCTTACATGTGTGGGTAGTAGAATTCTGGGTAGTAGCTTCAGTCATTGCCTTCTATCGGCAACTTTTAGGATCCAAGCGCGCTTAGCTATTTTTGAACTGAAAAAAATTCTGTTTGTAAATATGCAGAGGAGAATACTGGGAAAGAAATCATGCCCATTCCGGGGTCCAGCGATACCTACGCATGTCTCGTAAGGTAGGGATGAGTGGAGAGAAGTCTTAAGAAGCCAGACATGTTACCCTAGTTCAGCATCCAGATGAGAGGCACTCTGAGTACAATATGGTAGCTGTTGATTGAATCCATTGCCAGTACGGTTCCTGGATGCATGGCTGGATCACAGGCAATATAAGTCTAAAGTGAAAATTGGACAGCTGCAATACATTCCCTCAGGACCCCTTAATAACTGCATTGTGAGAAATACAGAAAGACCTCACCCAATGCAACCATAGGCCATCTCTGAGTTTGGACCCAAGACACTCATTAATGGAAAGGGCCATTGTGAGCATCTCAATGCAGCAGGGGAGCAGTAGAAGTATACACTGTGCCACACTGACTTGTGTTAGGGCAGCTACAGGGTCCACAAGGGATGCAAAGAACGAGAAAGTGCTATGGTACTGTTGCCTCGTGGGTCTGTAGTCAGTGAAAGAAAGCATCAGTGCCAGGCCAGGAGATGACCTCTTTCTGAGAAAATGTGAGCTTGACTTGGGGGACATACAGAAATATTGAAGGGGCATCTGCATTTCTGCCACTTACAAGCTGTATTACATTAAGCAAATTAGGAATCTCCTCAATGTCTCAGTTTCCTCATCTGCAAAGTAGAGATATGTAAAATAGAGGCTTGAACTAATGTACTTGTTGAATACCTACATCTATTATGTCTGGCCATTGCTTACATCATTTTTCTAGTAATTTAAGATATAATTCAGTCTCATAGTACCTTTGGAGACAGTGCAATGTAATGGAAAGAGATGTTTTAACTCTATTACTGGCTATGTGACTTGAGGCAACTTGCATAAAACATCTTAGCCAGGGTTTTCTTACCTATAAAATAATTAGTTTTAACAAATATTTTCTCCCAAAACTATTAGGAAAAATCATGATAAAATATCCAAACTATCAAGAATAAGTAACCAAAATTTATTGAGCACTTTCTTTGTATGCAGCATTGGTCTAAGGAGTGTAATGTGTTAACTCAATCAATCCTTCCTCATAACAACACTGTGAAGTAAATAGTAATATTGTCCTGTTTACAGAAAGGTAACTGAAACACAAATCACCTTCATAAGTCCCCACAACTAGTAAGTAACAGAAGCAGGATTTAAATGTAGCTTCGGACTAAAAAGTAAACAGCCATAACCACCATACACCACTACCTCTCAGTGTTTGGAAAATTGTGGGTGTTCAAGTAAGTAGCACCTGATATTATTATCTGGATCATCACAATATTGATTATCATTATTGTATTGATTTTCAGAAATACCAGTGAGTAAAATACTGTGCATGACAAACTAATTTACTTCATATATATTTAGATCATGTTTATAGCTGAGATATTTTTAAAAGATTTGATCATATAGTCGTGAATTTATCTGCATTTTTTTGGTAAAATTTTACTTCGATAGTACTGTTTAAGATCACATTTTTTTCATGTTTAGTCAATTTTTTAAATCTTTTCTTTAAGAAAGAGTTTCAAATTTGGTGCAAAGAGTTTCAAAATTTGTAAAAACCTAACTAATTCAGAGAGAACAGGTAACATTTACTCTCCCTCTAATGGTTCATTTACTTTAAATAGATTAAATTTGTTGGCAACATTCCTCGTATTGGAAAAAAACTCAAAAACTAAATACTTTTTACACATCTAGAATTTGTCATTTTAAATCTTAAGAAGAGATCAGTTTAATACAACAGAAGTAGTTTGCTTAGGTAGTCATTTATACTCTTAGTCATGGTTTTGGGGGTCTTTTTTTGCCAGTCAAGTTCTGTGGTTACATTTATTTTTTCATTCCACAGCCAAGTTTTTTTTTTTTCTTTCCAGTTTTACTGACATATAGTTGACAAATAAAATTGTACAATATTTACAGTGTACACTGTGGCGATTTGATATATGTTTGCATTGTGAAAAGAATCCCACCATTTAATTAATTAACACAGCCATCACTTCACACACTTATCTTTTGTGTGGATGTGTGAAACTATTTACTCATAAATTCTACTCTTTTAGCAAATTTCAATTATATAATACAGTGTTATCAACTAGTAGTCACCATGTTTGATAGTAGATCCTCAGACATTATTCATCTTATAGCTGAAAGTTTATATCCTTTTACCATGTTTTAGTAAAGAAAAATAACAAGATCTATGTCTTGTATGCATTTCTGTCTAAAATTATCTTGACTCTGTGTGACTCGGGTCTCAGAACTGGGGACTATTTCAAAGTAATCAGTGGATAAAGTTGATTTAACGTAAAAATTCTAATCAATTTTTGCTTTATAACCATGCATTAGGAATGGCTTTTCTTTTAGAAGTTATAAAAAATAATAATTGTGCTAGTCATCGAAGGTATTCTAGTTATTAAAATTGAGAATTATGTAGACATGTTTTCATACTAAATTAAGATCAATGGTAATAATGACTTTAGACTCCTGAGCTTTAATTTGATATTAACAATTGTAAATTTTATAAGGTATTTTAGTTGTTCAGCTAACTTTTTAGAAAATGATGTATGAACCAACCAAGGAGTATTCATGGACTATTATTTTCTCATATATAAGTTGTCAGCTAAAATATTGAATTTAAATTTTAAATGCTAAATTATTTGATAAGGTAGGTATTAGACAAAAATGAGAGTCAAATAAATATCAACCCAAATGAAAAATACTGATGGAAACATAATTCCATATAACTAAATTTTATATTATTCATATTCTTAGAGGTCAGAATCTACGTATGGTAAAGTTAATCATAGGTTGGTATAAAATAGTTCGTAAAGTAATTTTAACCCTCATTAACTTTAACTTTTTCTCTGCTTATTTTGAGCAAAAATTTTTAAAACAAAATCCTCTAAGATGACAACAAACTTTTTAATATTTATTCTAACCCAATTTGAGATTTCTTCCTTTCTGTGCGCATACACATTAAGACCTTCTTCATACCTCAATTTTTGTCCTAGAGAATTACTTCTTAATATTTTAAGCATAAAATAGATAACATGTTAAACTTTGTCTTTATGAGCATATTTTTTTTTTTGCTAACTGCTTTGTTGGCACTGAAGTTAAACAAGCTAATGCCAAATTTTCCATGTTAAAGCAGCTTGTGCAGACTGCCATTTTTCCTATTTGAATTTAATTTTTATTCTAAGAGGAACATACTATGAAAAACAAGAATTGATTAATATTAGAAGTTTCTAATACAATTGTGAATTCGGCTGCACCCCTGTCTCCTATCACCACCACCCCAATGTGACACATACAGCCGCCTATGGAATACATTACCAGGCACCCATACACAGGCCTGGCATTCTGTCATAATCATTCTTTTCATAGCACAATTTGTGGGTTTCTGTGAAATGCAGCTATTGGTAGTTATGCCGGTACTCAAATGAAGTGATATTGAATTCCTATTATGCATGTGCCTTGGAAACCTCACAGCTCTCCATAAAGATTTTATTCACACAGCAGATTTGTTGTGACTTAGATAGTTTCAGACAATTTTAGATTTGAATGGACATGGCAGGATCTGACAGTATAAAAGAAATATCAGGAGAGAGAAACATGTAGAACCAAATGATATATTAAGCAACCTACAGAACAAAGCAAAGAGAATGTCTGTGATTGTAGTAAACAAAACCAGAAAGGATGTCTTTGAAGAACCTCTCATGGGGGCTAATCTTTGTATATTGCATATATGAGCTGGCGATGGAACTTGTCAACTCCTTTCATCCTACAAATTAAGTTTTGATAAAGCCTTGTTCCTTATATAACCTTCATATTTTTTAAATAAATTGTTCATAATAAGACACATCCTAGGTTTCATGTATTTTCACAACAGTCTACAAATACAAAGTGGTAAATAAACACAATTGCAAACAAACATTTCTCAACTAGAATTTAAAAGATTTAATTGAGAAAAAGAAGTTGAGTAATTTTTAATAGAAATATAAAATGTGGAATTCGAGTAATGGTGAACTAATACACGGATAAAGAGGAGAGAGATTAATTAATACATTTAAGGCCAAAACAATGAATCTAATATGAAGTTTCCTTCATTAGGGACAGTGCACTATGCATCAAGTATAATTTAGGGACTGCAGATACAACACTGAGCATTGGAGACAATACCCATTATTTTATGGATCTTTTTTACTAATGGTAGAAACAGTTACTTGAAAAGTAAATAAATTAAAGAATAATACTAGGTATTATTGTATTAAAAATAAATGGTATGAAAAATACAAAATAGATTGGTGGGACAGAATCTATCTGCAATAGCAGTGGGGTGTTAGGGGGCAGCTACTTTATCTTTGGTGACTAAGGACAGCCTCACAAAAGAGGTGATGTGAGCTGAGACATGAATGATAAAAGAAAGTAGCCATATGAAGGCCTGCAGACAGAACATTCTAGACTGACATACAGCAAATGCAAAGCACCTTTTAAAGCTAATTTCTTCAGATCACACATATTTACATTACTTTAAAAATAATTCACTGCTAGACTATATGGAGGTTCCTCAAAAAATTAAAAATAGAACTACCATTATCCAGCAATCCTATTTCTGGGTATATAGCCAAAGGAAAGGAAATTACTACACATCTCAAAGAACTATTGATATCTGTACTCCCATGTTCACTACAGCATTATTCAAAATAGCCAATAGGTATGGAAAACAAGTGCATCAATTGGTGATGAATAAATAAAATGTGATACACACACACACATATCATTTAGCTTTAAAGAAAGAAGGAAATCCTGCCATTCATGACAACATGAATGAACCTGGAAAGCATTATGCTAAGTGATATACCAGACAGGGAAATATAAATACTGCATGGTGTCACTAATACGTGGAATCTAAAAATAAAAAAAATAAAAAAACAAGATGAATAAGGTCTAAGGATCTTATGTATAACACAGCGACTACAGTTTACAATGTCATATTGTATAATAGAAAAATTGCTAAGAGACTAAAACTTAGTTTTCTCACACACAAAAAAGTGAATACTTGAGATGATGAATGTGTTAATTTAGTATATTATGGGAATCTTTTTACAATGTGTATGTATATCAAATCACCATGTTGTACACTTATATTACAGTTTTCTTTGTCAATTGTACTTCAATAAAGCTGAAAAAATAAATGTACATATGAACACACATACACAAAAATATTTCAACTTTGAAAAAAAAAGGATAAGACCAATGAAATAAGAAGAAAGGAATAGAAAAGAAAATACCCACTACTTATATTAGAAGAATCCAAAACATATTCATTTCAATAGATATTAAGAACTAGATATACCTAAGCAAAAACCAAGATAAATAATAATTTAATCATGTGGTCTTAGAAGCTTTATTTCTCATCCCAAATCACTCAACCATTTTTTTTACCAGTCATTCTCTTTTTACAAATAATGTTAATGTACTGATTTCTATCAGCATCCAGTTTATGTGAAAAATATAACCTCAACAACACTTATTAGTTCTACAGAAATCTTCCAAGAACTGCCCTCTCAGTATTGTCTCCCTCTTTTCCTCTCTAACCCAACTTCCCAAATTTCCTATGATACTCTGGCTTTCTCATATTGAAAAAGAGAACTACATGATGTCTTATTTCATTCTAAGATGTTAATGATTTATCATGTTTGAAAAGAAAGTGAAAGGAGAGGTAATTGTCAATACAAAGTAATATACATTTACATATAATATTTCAATCAAACAGCAACCATGGTGAAGTTATTTTTAGGTAAAATACCATGTTGTTATCCTATAACAACATTATTCAGCCTCCATGTAAACTTGGTTTCATGTATAAATTTGGGATAGGTTCTGATCCAGAAACTTTCAGATAAGCATTATCTGTCTGGAGGACCTATAGAATGACCAAGTTTGTAGGTAAATTCAAATGTAAATAAAATGCATCTATAACATGTATTTGAAGTTTCCCTTGAAGTTGCCTTTATAGTCAAGGTAGTATTATAACTTTAATAGTTTGTAAGCTCTTTGAGGGCAAAGATATCACCTATCCCAATAATGTCTTATATTTCTCACTAACACAGGATTTGGAAATGTCAAATAAAGCCTGCACTGACAAATTAAATAGGAAAAGAATATTTTTTTCAAGACTATTTCAATAGAGGATAGAGACTGAACTCAACTCTGCTGAAACAGAAGGTGGGAGAGATTTTAAGCTCTGGAATAAGCTAGTGTAAAAGTATTAGAAGATGTGAGAGGGGGAGTGTAGTTAATGTTATTAGGCCATTATATCTGCTGATCAGTGCTCATTGAAGTTAGGTTCCTACCCTCCCACTGAGACTGGAAGATAGGGATGCTATCTTTCTTAATGATTTTACATCAAGAAATGGCTGCCAGATCTTTGAGAAAGACATTCTTGGGTTATAAAACTGGGAAGATGTTAGAAGATTTATATATTAAAGGGGCAGAAAACGAATTTACAATGGAAAGTTCTCTCAAGTAAATGCTCTCTGGAAAGTGAGGTCAGGAATATATAGTCAGGAAGAAACCTGTGTAAAGTTTAGTAAGGCCATCTCAGTCAGAATGTAGTAATTCCTCAATAAATATTTGTTGACCAAATAAATGAATGTACCTTCAAAATATTGTAGGAGTTTAGTAGACTCTGAAATCTTTCAACCACAACATACTTGAATAAATCATTACAAAAGAAATATGCCCCCCTTAGCTATTAATTCCAGAAAATCTAAAGATTTCATATAATTGTATTGCCATGATACTTAGCATATATTATGCATATTTACTGATGGTAATTAACATAAATGCATACACAATATCAGAAGCTCAAATTTTGTGGTTTGTGCTAAATGCTTGCTTGTATTTAGGCCTTACCCTTTTCCTTATTTTACTGTGTTATTTTTTTTTCTTTGGTTGGGTATTCAATAATGAGATGTTTTGGACTAGGATGATTTCAAGTCTCATTTGAAATGAATTATTTTCAATGAAGGTTAATGGAAGAAACTATTATAGTGATCACTCAAGCCAACAGTATTTTATTTTCCCTTCTCCACCGAGAACCATGCCCAAGTACTTCATTAAGTCTGAAATTATCAAATACAGTATACTCTCCAGGGTTCAGATAGTCAAAAAGAAAAAAAGGAAGTAATTTGCATTTCTCAGTCAAAATTTTAAAAATAGAAGTTTATTTTGGAATTTTACAACCCCCTTACAATCTCAATTCATTGCTTCTTAGAATGAGAGTTGACCTGATGGCAGAACAGGGAAAACATCTCAAAAAGCCCTCAGAGAGATTTACAGTTGCTTTCCTGCCTCATTCCATGGAGCAGAACCCTGTGTGCCAGGATTGTCAAGCTCTACCCTCCCATTAGTGCATCTAAGGAGAAATCATGATAATCCAACTGATGCTCAAAGACATTTCATCAACTGAAAAAAAATTAAGATTAAAATGTAGAATTTTTTCTTTTTTTTTTTTTTTTTGAGAGGCACTAAAGTTTATGTGAATAGGTCTCATATGGGGAGTCTTTTGAAGCTAGGGACTTCAAAGCAGATCACAGACCTCCAGTGGGTTAATCACTTAATGAAGGAGTGGGGAGATGAAATTACCACAATTCAGTCAAGCTAAATTTATCCTTTTCTCTTTTTTTAGAGAGAGAACGCAAGCAAATGCCCATCTTTTAGTTCCCAACAGTATACCAGTTAAACATGTGTTTGTGAGGCTGCTAAGCTTGCTAGTTATTTTATGTAAATCACAGCGGAAAGATGTTCCCCATGGCTACCAGTGGCATTAGAGGCACCACTTCATTCAGGGGGCATCATCTTTCCCTTGGCTGCAAATCATAGGTGTTGAGCATTAAAACATACACATGAAAGATTCAACACATAAAAGGTTACAAAAAAAAAAGGGAGCAAGATAATATAAATTTCTATTTAAAAAAAAGCTGGGCATTCTGACTATAAAAACAGAAAGCAAAGAGCTCTATATATTGATTAAATTTCTTTAAAATTAGTGGAAATATCGCTTCTCGGCCTTTTGGCTAAGATCAAGTGTAAAATTAGTGGAAATCATGTAGAATGCGTAGAAACTAGTAGGAGATAAAAAGAGTGGGTATTATTTCCATCAAATACATATACCATAGGCATGCATGTCTGTGAAAAAAAATCACATAGAGTGACTAGAAATGAACATGTATAAAAATCAATAAGCCTGTGAAAAATAAGGTTGTATCTTCCAGGTCCATATTTTGGTGAAATATTAACAGTTATAATAGTAATGATAATAACAGAACTTCATCAAAACAGCCTAAAAGAAGCATATAGATAGGAGCTGAGGTTGGCTGTGGGCGCACACAATCTTCCTGATTCACAGTGATTACAATGTGACATCTTTGGTCCCTCAAGTAATCTTTCTAAAGGATGAAATTAAATTTAATTACCGTGTTTCCCTGAAAATAAGCTCTAGCATGTTTTTTCAGGAGAACATCCTCTGAATATAAGCCCTACTGTGTCTTTTGAAGCAAAAATTCATATAAGACCCTGTCTTATTTTTTGGGAAACACCGTATAGTTAATAAAGATGGCCTTATTAAGACCAAGAAAAGGAAAGAATGACAAGTGTACTTCAGATATTTTACTGCTAAAAACTGTAATGGGAATGGAATTGTAATGAAAATAATAGTTGTGTCACAATGTAACATAACAATCAAAATGTATATGGACATTGTCATTTACATTTTAAATTACACATGTTTAAAATTTATTATATGAAATTATTATATATTATGGATAGAATATAAATGAAAAAAATTAAAGTCCTATGTCTGGTATCTACTCCATGTATATTTTGTTAGGATAAAGACTAAGCTATAGTAACAGAGACCCAAAAAATTCAGTGGCTTTAAGCAAGATGAAACTTTACTTACCTGTTACGTAACAGTCCAGATCTGAGTAGTCCTGGTTAGCTGGCTGGCTGGCTGGCTGGCTGGCTGATTCTTCTCCCCAGGTCATTTGGGGGCTAGGTTCCTTCCATCTTGTCGCCCCGCCATGTCCCAGGTGTTGTTTTTCTCTCAACACTCAAAGCAGAGTCCCTACCATGTTTGTGTTCTAGCCTGTGAGAAAGGAAAAGAGATAATCTAGCATATTCCACATTGTCTCTTAAGGAAATGACCTAGAAACTACACACATCACTGCTGGTTATACCACAGTAATCCAAACTCAATCTCATGGTCATCCTACTGTATTAGTTTGCTAGGGCTGCCATAAAGTACCACAGACTGGGTGACTTAAACAACAGAAATTTATTTTCCTCATTACAATGGAGACTATAAGTCTAAGATCAAGATATCAGCAGTGTTGGTTTCTTCTAAGACCTTTCTTCAGGTTTCGCAGACGGCTGTCTTCCTCCTGTGTCTTCACATGGTCTTTTCTCTCTGTATGGTTGTGACCTAGTCCTTCTCCTTATAAGGACACCAGTCGTATTGGGTTAGGTGCCATGCTAATTATGTTACTTAATATTAATTACCCCTTTAAAAAGTCAGTCTTCAAATATAGTCACATTCTGAGATACTAGGCATTAGATCTTCAACATGTGAATGTTGAGAGTACATGATTCAACTTATAATGCTTAGCTGCAAAGGAGACTGAGAAATGTAATTAGCAATTGAATGGCCATTTAACTAGGTAAAACTTCAGTCTTATTAGTAAAAGGAAAGAAAGGAGAACAGTTATTTAGGAATAGCTAGCAGCATCTGCCACATTATTCTAGAATTAATAAGTACAAGGCCAAGTACACACTAGGTGAAAATTCACCAAAAAAGAAAAGGAAGAAAGGAAGGAAGGAAGGAAGGAAGGAAGGAAGGAAGGAAGGAAGGAAGGAAGGAAGGAAGGAAGGAAGGAAGGAAGGAAGGAAGGGGGAAGGAGGGAGGGAAAGGACAGGAAGGATATGTAATTGATAATGAAACTCAAAAGCAGTTGAGCCCCAAGAGAGAAATCCTGTCCCAATATAAAAACCTTGTTAAAATTAACTCAATTTTAGAAGTATTGAGGCCATTTCAGGTGTAGAGTATAGCTTAAGATACATATAATGTCTGAATAGATTTTTTTAAGCAGAGAAAAGCAGATTTCTCAGGATTTATAACTAGTCTCCTTTGACCTCCACAAAAAGTGAATATAAGTGAGCCATCCATAAAGAGCATTTTATCAATGTATCACTCTCCTTTTTTCTGTTTAAATGTTTGATCATACATGCATAAGACTGTCTCTGAATCTAGAAATAAAAGGGTTTTACTAAATGAAATTAAAGCCCCATAGTTTATGTAAACTTGTTCTCTGAGCAAGCTATAGGGATTTGTTTACAAAAATTCTTGGTGTATACAAGAGGATGGAAAATGGTAAATAAGGCTTGAATTACTAAGCAGTTTGGCATTTTGTTTTGTTTCTTAATAAATGCTCAAACATGTTCATGATTTAAAAAAAAAAAAAGAAACTCCTCCACAAGGATGTCCGAAATATAATGTAGAAACCTACATATAACCTTCAATTTCTGTCCTCAATTCCCATGGCAATTCTATACTGTGAAATCATAAATATGTGAACACTGTTACAAATTGTTAATTTATGAAATTTATTTGAGTGGATATTTGCTGGTTTCTTTCTGCTGTGACTCACGTTTGGGTCCATGCCAGGAGAACCCATTGCCTTTTACTTTACACATACAGGAAAGAAATGGGAGCATAAGGCACTTTTACTAAGAAATATTGTGATTAAAAAATAGTTATACAGCAAAAAACAGTTGCAAACACACAGTATCATTCATTGCTAATGAGTTAAAAGGATACCACAGTGCACATATAAATCACTATACAGTATCTTGCAGTTTATTTAAATTCATTGTGCCTCATTATAACTGAGCTATGCACCTTTAGGTCTGAGTTGATTAGGAATGCAATAGCTCAGAATAGCTTTTAATTCAGAGAAACATGGCCTGACCTTTACCATAATTCTGTGTGAAACACACTATAGTTTAGACATTAATAATGATGCTACCTCTTTTTCATACTGGTGAGATGCTGCTTAAAATTTGGTATTATTAGTTAACAGGCTCAGGCCAATACATCAAAACCAAATTACCCTTCTGTGTATAACTACAGTACTTAATTCTGAGTTCTTCATCTCTCATAACTATTACTTCCTCTTTAAAAATGCTAAAAACCAAAATGTAATAGTGTCATGTCATAGCAATAAGTCACAGATACAAACTAAAGGCACTCCTCTTCACTCCCCATGGACTGCCACTGTATGCTGTTAAGGATTTGTGCTTCATGATATATGTTTTAACAGCTAAGGCATTGCTTGTCTTTGACCTTTGTCTCTCAATTTAAGAATGCCATTTCTTTAAATCACCTTCCAGTAAGTCAACTAGCACAAACAATAGAACTTTCTTACCATTCTCCTTGAGATGCAGTAGAAAAGTACAAATCACAGGTTTAAATATCTATTTTCTTTAAAAATAATTTATAGTGTCTATAATGATAAATACAATAAATAATTAAGTAATATGTTTACCAAGTTTAATATATCTAACAGTTCACCAAGGCTCATGATGGAAAATAACACTCCTCTGTAGCACCAATATTGACTTCTTTCCATCTTTGCTTCCCACTCCACAGAGGTAACTCATTTTGGCTTCCTTAGATTTTAACTCATATTCCCTAAATCACACGTTCACATTGCTAAATCTCAATGTTTCCATTCTGGATATTACATTTGACTTTATATAATAAAAAAATAGATATAATCCTTTTGGAACATCATCCACTCAAAATCTAAGATTTCCCTGCATTATCAGTCCTGGGGATTTCCTCTGTCATTCTTGTGTTCAATCTCCCTTCACAGAATCCCTTTCTTCAAGTTAGGATTCCCTTTGTCTCTGAGAAACAGAAACTCAATACGAGAGATCAAATGAAATGAGAGTCTACTTATCATGGGCAAAGGAATGGTCATGAAAACTTTATGCTGCTAGAAAACTAGGACCCTCAGATCTTGTCATTTTTCAATGCTTCCTTGTAATGTCGCAAGATATCAGGTTATGATAAAAGATGGCTGTCAGAGCTTCAGCCACTACATGAACAATCTGAAAGACACAGAGGAAGGGCAAGTCAATTCCTTTTCAGCACACTTCCTGAAAGCGGTACACACTCCCTATACTTAATACCACAAGCAGAACTTAATCACTGACCATGCCTATCTTCAAGGAGCTAGGAAATTTAAGTCTGTATTTCAACAGGTCTGTTACCAAGAAAGAAAGAGGGACAATATTGTGGGATAGTCAGTCATACAATATCAATTTTCTAGATTATTTTAGTGCTGCATATATTAAAGGAGCTATCTGAGAAAGGGTAAACTAGAAATACATTTTTTGAGGACTTGCCTCTTAAGTGTATTTATTTTTATAATCTCACACTTTAGTGAAAGATTGGTTGAGATGTAAGACTAGAATGTAAATGTTTTTTGTAGAATATTGAAGGTGATTCATTTTCATCTAGTTTCCAGAGTTCATATTGAAAAGTCTGTGCTGATTCCTAATTCTTTGTCAGTGATCCTTTTGGTACCCCACTCTGGAAACTTTTAGGATGGTCTTTTTACTCCGATATTATAAAATGCCACAATAGTAATACATTATGTGTGTTATGCTCCATTCATTCATTGTACTCAGCTAGGAAGGGTTTTCAACCTGGAAACTAAAATCCACCCACTCTGGGAAATTTTTTTGTCTTATTTGTCTTTTTTTGTCTTTTTTTTCCCTCTTTTCTCTCTTTCTGAGTGGCGGGCCCTAACATCAGTCAAAATGAGCTGTATCAGTGGTTTAATACAGCAGAGGTTTATTTGTCACTGACACTCTATGTCCAACAGAAACCAGGTGAGGGCTGGACTCCACATTGTCCTCACACAGAGACTAGAGTGAGTTTTCACCCTCCCAAGGCTCTCAGGACTATAGCGGAGAAAAGGTAATATGGAGAATGGCAGACACACTGACTGCTAAAAACATTTACCCAGAAGTAACTTGTACCATTTCTATTCACATTTTATCAGTAACAGGAAGAAATATATCCATGCCTAACTGCAAAAGGGTGGAAAGATGCAATCCTACAAGGTCCCTGATCAAAGGACAACCAGAATACTGATTAAAAACCCTAAGAATATACATATATGTATAAAAAACAGGTCTCCTAGAAAGATACTCTCATTTTTTTTTATTTTTTTTTAATTTTGTTGTTGAGACTCAGTTTATATGAGGTAAAGTGCACACAATTTTAGTCTATATATTGATGAATATGTATACACCCATGTACCATAATCCAAATCAAGATATAAAATATGGTCAATACTGCAAGACTTCCTCCTGCCCTCTCTGTCAACACTCCCAAAAGTAACCAGTAATCTGACCTCTATCATCATAGATTAATTTTGCCTGTTTTTGAACAACATATAAATAGAATCATATATTATAAACTCTTTTGTGTGTAAATTTTTTTACTCAGTCATATATTGGTGAGATTCATAAATAATGTTGCATGTAACAATTTCAATGTTGCATTTGACAATATAAATACAGTACCCTTTATCCATTCAACTGTTATTGGACATTTCAGTTATTTCTAATCTTGGATTATTATGAATAAAGCTGCTATAAAATTTATTGCACATTTCTTTTGGTGGAAAGCATAAAAATTGAACAGTAATAATTTTAATGAATTTCAATTTTTTAATGTCTTAATGGTTGATGCTCTTTTTGTCCAACTTAAGAAATCTTTGACTATCCAAGTTATGAAGATAATCTCCTAAATTTTTCCTGAAAACTATTATATTTTATTGCTTACATTTAAACCCATGATCCATCTCAAATCAATTTTGGTATATGATGTACACTAGAGGTCAAAACTTTTTTTCCACTAGGACAACCAACTGAAAAGCATTATTTATAAAGAACATTTTTTTACACTTGGATTTGCAGTGATGCTCTTTTTGTAAAGAAGATGATGACATATGTTCCAATTTTCTATCTCTTTGAACTTTATTTTCTTTCCTGGATGCTTTCTCCAATTTTATATTCTAACCCTTATATATTTATATTTATAACTTCAGTTATCACATTTTAATTTTCAAGAGCTCTTTTTTGTTCTCTGATGATTCCTTTTACTGTTTTAAATCAAAGAAACATTATATTCTCTTATCTATGGATCCTATATTTGTGGATATTGATTATATTTTTTCAACCTCTTGAATTTGTTCAGCCTTCTCTCAGTTCTTGTTTTGGTCTCTGTCTCTCATATAAGAGAGTTTCTCAAATATCTGGTGGTCACTGGCTACCCGGTTCAGTATCCATAATGGTGACTAGAATCTCCCTCTAGTTGGGAAGGGCTTATTAGCTGAAGGACCTCAACATGTATGATTGCTGAATAGAGATTACTATTTTACTAGCTTTTCTCTTCGTTCTTCCAGTCTCCACCCTAGGAGATATAAAACCTTGACGTGAGTATAACACCACCATGCTCAACAGGCCCGCTGTTCCTAATTCCAGAGTCCTTCTGTTCGTCCTCCCAGAAGAATAAACACCCAGAACTTCGTGGGAGTTGAAGAGGGAGATTACTGTTAGTTGTTTGGAGTAGGAAGCTAGAACACATTGCCTAATTACTTTGCATTACAAACTTTTAACATTCTTTGTTTCCACCCCACCACCACTGTATCCCACATTTCAATATGCTGTTGCTGCCAATCCCAAGATCCTGTGGGACAAATCAGATTATTTCTTGATTGATCTTAAGCCCCAAAATGTAAACTAAAATTTCATATTTTTCTAGTTTGCTTAGTGAGTTGCCTCTTGTCCATTTTACTTATATTTTTAAATACCATTTTGCGCTCCATTATCCAATATTTTCTGTCCCCCTCAATTCTACCATGCTCTTTTGCCTTATAGGCTTACAATTTTTTTTTTTTTGTATTCTTGACATTATTTTAGTGGTGTTTGGGAAGAAAACCATGTTTTCTGCATCTTGTCTAATTTGGATTCATTGTTGGCTCTCTTTGGCACAAGATAAATTGCATTCTGGAAACAAAACAAAACAACAAATGAGGTGTTTCTCTTCAACTGAAATTGAAAAATAATTAATCTCCCTGCCTAAAGGTCAACAAACTTGTTTATCTATTTTTTTTTATTTCACATTTAGAAAGCATCTATATAGGTTTTGAGAACATCAACTTCCAAATGATCACATTGACAAAATTTTAAATATGACTTTATTTTAAAATAAAAGTTTATAAAATATTGAACAAAATATGTTGAAAAATGTCATCATTTCTTCTGAACTTCCAACAGAATGTTTCTCTTCTAAGTCTCTTTGAATTTGGACAGTGCCCCCTAAAATTTCTTTTTCAAAGGAACAAGACAAAGAAACAAAAACTCATAGACATAAATAATAGTTTAGTAGTTACCAGAGGGTAAGGGGGGAGGAGGGCTTTAGAAGAGCGTCAATGAGGTCAAATACATGGTGGTGGAAGGAGAACTGACTCTGGGTGGTGAACACACAACGTGATATATAGATGATGTATTACAGAATTGTACACTTGAAACCTATGTAACTTTACTAACCTTGTCACCCCAGTAATCTTTAATTTAAAAAAATAGATTACATATTGTAATAGCATGGGCCAGTGTCAGATGGTTGCTGGACTTGTCATGGTAATCACTTCTTTAGCATTGGGAATATAATTAATAATATGGTAATAACTCTGTATAGTGACAGGTGGGTACTGTCAAATAACTGCGATATACTCCCAAAACTAATATAATGTTGTATGTTTGCTATATTTTAATACAAACCATAAAAAATAGATTATATACTATTTATTGCCATTAGAGTTAAATAAGCTAGCTTAGCTGATTAGGCAATTTTCTGCTTTCATACCACTGCATGGTTTATCCCTTCTGAGAATGTGCCCCTGAATGCAAATTTGCCTCTACAAATAGACAAGATAATTTGTCAAGACTGATATCAAATAATAGCTGACTTCAACTATGACCACCTACTATTTGAGATCCACTTTTATTAAGATACAGATATTAAACAGTCAATATAATATAAAGCTAGTATAAACACTATGTATTAGTTTAGGGTTCGTATTAAATGTGGTAAGAGGGAGGCTGATAGAAAAATTCAGGTTGGTTACATACAAAAAGAAAACTGTCATTTTGGAAATGTACCTGTCTCCTTTCTCTCCAAATCACCCCACTATATTAATGAGAAATTTGGTCCAAAGAAATAAGTAACTTTTCGTGATTACACAAACACTTGAACGAGAATAAAACTATTCTGTCCTAGAATCCCAATCCAGTGTGCCAGTTGATTTTTTTTTCCATTTACAAACTGTGGACTTTTAACATCCTTTTTTGCCACTTTTCCAATTGTTTTGACTAGTTTATTATTCCCCCAAATAATACTAAATAATAGCAGTGATTTTGATAGTTATATCATTCTTGTCTCCAATAGAAATATTTCTTATGCTAACATATTAGACATGATTCTGGCTTTGGGATGTGATGCACATGTTTTACTATGCTATGCTATGCTATGCTATGCTATGCTATGCTATGCTATGCTATGCTATGCTATGCTATGCTATGCTATGCTATGCTATGCTATGCTATGCTATGCTGACAATGTATTCATTTCATGAAGAATTATTTTAACCAACAATTGATGCTGAATTATCAGCATCTGTGGAGAAGAATAATGTGATTCCTCCTTCACATGTTAAATTATGTTAGCAGAATTTTTATATTAAACAATCTTTGCATTCCTGCTGGGAGTCTTGGTTGTGTTTTAGTATGTTTAACATGTTGGTGTATTCTATTTGCTAATGCTTTATGGATATTTTTATTGACATTTATTATTCTATTGTATTCCTTTTGTGCTATTTTTGCCAGTTTTTATTGTCAATGTTTTGCTGGCTTTATTAAAGAATTTTGAAGCCTCATTTAGTTATTTAAGATTTTAAATAACAAAGGGATTGTATGGTATTTTTAGTTTTGGAAGAATTCGTCAGTAAAAATATGTTGGTGTGATATTTTAGGAGGTGGAGTAGCCCTTTGACAGTGTTCTCTCTGTCCTTATATAATTTGCCTCTGTGGGTCTTAAATATCTTTTAACATAAATGTTGAAAATTTTAAATCTCCCATAAAATCATCTAGGCATAGAAATATATTGATATAGAGTAGAATAAATTAGTTTATGATTCTCTTAATTTTAAGTACTGGGAAGGAAAAAAGGGAAGATTTGGCCTGTAATTTTTTTAACCAGTCAAGGTATCTTCCAAATATGAAAGTGAAATAATGACTTTTTTGTGATATGTAACATCTGAAATAGTTCTTCATCAACAGATCTATACTGTAAGATACATCAAAGGATGACCTTCAAGAAAAAGGAAAATAATACCAGATTGCAACCTATATCAACAAACAAAAATATTAAGACCACCAGAAATCTTAACTACGTGGATAAATGTAAAGACTTTTGATTTAAATATCTTTCAAAGATAATTGAGTGTTTAAATAAAAAATAAGAACAATGTATTTGGGGGTTGAATAACACATATAGATATAAAATACACGACAGCAATAGCACAAAGGCTAAGAGAGGAAAAATAAATGTATAATGTTTTAAGATTCTTTTACTATACATGAAATAGTATATTTCTTTTTTTGTAGGTAAAATGTCTTTATTATTTGAAGCATAAAAAAGAGTAATCAAATTTAGTATGACATTTCATTTCTTACTTAGTCTTCTTAGTGAGGTTAAAAAACTACAATGACACTTAGTCTTTATGAACTCTTAAAAATGTCTAGAAGTTCACACTTAGTTTAATATAAAAAGTCACTTAAAACACACAATGAAAAAATTTTAAAAACACCTCAAAGATACAAGTGAAATTGTCTTGAGAAAAATTCCTAAACATAGACTCCTACATAAATGGGACTTCACTTTTTCTTGTTTTACAAAACATAGATAGCATTTAGAATATTTCTTGAAGGTAGAATGTGATAAGTTAAAGATATATACTATTACTACTAAAGTAATCACTAAACGTAACAGTGCTATAACTGTTCTGTTATTTGAGTGATTATTTTAGTATACACACACACACTAAAATGTTGGTTCACTAAAATGAGCCAAGATAAGATAAAATAAATCACAAGATATAATTTATGCAAAAGAAGTCAGAAAACAAAGGAAGAAATAAAAAAGAACAAATGAGACAAACAAAAAAGAAATAACAAGACGGTAGATTAAAATCCAACCATATCACTGATCACATTAAATATAAATAACACTAAAAGCCCACTTAAAAGGCAGACATTGTCAGATTGGTTAAAAAGGCAAGACTCAACAGTATGATACCTATGAGAAATGTATGTCAACAGATTTTGTTGTTAACAAACACATGTTACCAAATTTTCCTTGCCTTTGACATGAAGTGAGTTTTAGTATGATGAGCTGAGGACATGCATTTTTTTGTGCACTTATCCTCCTTAGTTTTTACAGAACTTCCAGTATCTTTGGCTTGATGGTTTTAGTACATACATATGTACATATATGTGAAATTGTATATGAATATTACTTTATGAACTATATATATTTGTAAAACTATATATATATTTAAAATTTATGAAAAAGAAAGATCAATTTTAAGAAAGGTAAGCTAAGCTTGATTAGCTTATCTTTAAGGAAATGTTGACCCCCCAAAAAATATTTTTATTTTTAAATAGGAGAAAAAACTATTCTTGTATATACCATATACTATGTATCTTATTAGGTGTAGTATATTTTGTATATACTTTCTTAGATAAACAGATTAAAATAAATTATAATTTTTTAAAAAAGAAAAAACCTAAAATTCTGTCTACCTACAATATTGACTTACATTAGATTGATACATTTTGTGGGAAAGAGAAATAACACAAAAAAGAAAAGGTTAATATAATGGTCCCAAAAATACAAAGAAAAATGTTATTCTCTATTAAAAAGAGCATTGAAAATTAATATCGGATTATTTTATCTACAATTTACTGATCATACTAATGTACTATGAGTAATTGTTACAAAGAGCTTCCCTGAGACCTGAATATCATTATTTCAAAGGTTCCTAGAAGATAAAAATATTGAGAAAGGCTTTCATAGATATTACAATATTTAACTGATTACCTTCCAATATAAATTATGTCTTTTATCATTTTCCAGAAAATTCTGTGACCCTGGATCACTTTAACTTCATGGACTTATCCCATATTTTGTGTTATTGAAGTAACGTTTTATTTTTACATATAATTTAAATTCCATAAGACATTTTTACTGTGGATATTCATACATTTTGACTCACATGTTTGCCCTTTCAGGAGCTCTACATTTCTTCATGCATATTTGTATTTCCATCTCCCAGCATTTTCTTTAACCCTAACTTTTCTTAATTCCCCTTAGTATTTTTCAATTCATAAACTTTGTGTGTAAAAACTTCTTCCTTTTATGTCAGGAAATATTTCACAGCATCTTCATCTGTGAAGGATAGTTTCACTATTTTATAGAGTTCTACATAGATAGTTGTCTTCTTTTAGCACTTTAAAGATGCCATTCCGTTGTTTTCAGGTTCTTTCATTTCTGTTGAAAAAGCAGACTTCAGGTTTATTTCAGGCCTGTGGAAATTTATGCCTTTTTGTCTGTGTACGAACAATATATTTTCACTTCTTTGCCTCACTCAAGATTAGGTTGCATTTTTTGTAAGTTTGATTTTCTACCTCTAATTCATAACTGTGACTAGAACATAATACTTCAGATCCAAAAGCCTGGGCCATTTAGTCGGGCCCTTCTTCTTTGGCAGTTCCTAATCTGTATTTTCTTTTCTCCTTGGAACTTTGAAATTGCCAAAAACTCCTCTCTGCTTTTTAGACGCTTTCTGCTTACTTCTTACTTTGTGGGACTTAAGAATTCCTCAGGTTCCCTAACACAGTCATGGTCTCTCTAATCTCAGGGACTTTCCATGTGCAGGTCCTCTGCCTGAATTTTTACCCTACTTCATCCTTTGATTAATGCCTACTCCTCCTTTAGTCTCAACTTTTATGCAGTTTCCTCTCGAAGCCTTTCCCAAGCAAGAGATGGACATGGTTGCTTCTCATGTGCTCCCATAATCAACCTGTCCTTATACATAACTTATTACATACGTAATACATTGTAATTGCTATTCAATCATCTGTTTCTCTCAATGATATTACTTGAATAAATCACCTAGTACAATATTTTTCACTATTATCGCCTTAAAACCTAGCACAGAAAAGATCATGTGGTAGAATCAAGCATATATATATATACATATATATATATATATATATACACATACTTGTTATTTTAAAAATATAATAGATCAAAAGAAATGTTTAACTTTATTTTTATTCTCCAAATTACATATTTTTGTTTAATGTGTCAATAACAGTTTAAATTTATTGATGAATTTCCCACAGTTTTATGCTCATTATTTCTTTTTGAATCTCATTCCTTTATTCTAGTTCAAGTTTTGTTTCCTAAACATCACTCTTTGGCATTCATAATGCCTACCAAAGTGCTTGATTTATAACTAATATAACAAACAGGATTAGGATGCTCTCTTATCCGATATACTATGCCCCTACTGCAATGATTCTAGCCAGAGGGAAGACTTCACTCGCCAAGTTTGTCCAACCAGGACCCTTCCCATTCCATAGTTTGGACCAAGAGTGGAGACCTGACTCATCAGCTAAGCAGATTGGATTCTCTCTATCCAGAATTTGAACTCTGAAACACAAAGCCTAGTAGTCAGTTGGTGGGGTCCTGAATCTGGAAGGTCATGTTTCTCAGAAAAAGGAGTGCTGTCATTTTTGCATTATATGTGCTGAAAAGCTAGTTGAGACAGGTTTACAGAGAAAAGTAAGCACACAAAGAGAAAACCAGAGATAAGAGACTATGTTTATCTCAAAGAAAGAGAAATGTCAAATAACTATTTTAGTAAGTGAGCATTTTCTAGTTCCTAATTCTAACATCTCTTGAAATATAACTGTATATCTCTCCATGGGTTCCATGATGTACCTTGGTAGTTCTTTTTCTTAGACTCTGTAATTTAAGCCTGCTCCTTTCTGGCATTCAAGTGCTCCCTAAGTATGTGGGTGTTTTAAAAATATATACTGAGTACATAAGGAAGGAAAGAAATAAGGAAGGGAGGAGGAAAGGAAGGAGAAACAAAAGGAAGAAAGGAAAGAAAGAAGGAAGGAAGGCGGGAAGGAAGGAAAGGAGGGAAGCCAATGGGGGGTGGAGGGAGGAAGGAAAGGAAAGAGAGAGGGGGAAAAAAGCAAGGAAAAATAGAAGGAAGAGGGAGAGAAGAAAGGTCCTTATCTCTTAGGGCTTACTAAAATCTAGTTGGAGCACCAAAAATGAATATATAGAAACTACAACATCATAGGCATAATTTTAGAGTTTTGAACCAGAACAATTATATAATTTTCATGCTATGAAATAAATGTGTTATATTCTTAAGAATGAGTTCGTCAATGTTTGAGGCAGAAGAGGGTTAAAGTATATGTGTGAACATCATAGCATTAAGACACATGAGCTCAAAATATAATAATGGCATATAAATAAATTTCTCAATTATTTTTTGAAGAAGTCATGCTTACTTTTCATATTAAATAACTCAGTAATTGGAATGTTTCCTGTGAATGAAATCTCAGAAAATGTAACAAAAATATGGAGTAACAAAATTAACACTATAGACAATAAATGTGTTTTTTCTAGGAAAAAATTCTTAAAAGGAGTGGATTCAGAGAATTTATAAAGGTTGTATTTTGTTTATGTCTTAAATTATTTTTACAGACAAAGACATGTGAAGACCAAACTTCTCAGACTAAAATTCACATACAAAAAGCTCAAATACTGCCATGTCTAGAGAGTACTTCCCATTGACTGAATTTGAAGATTTCTGAGTTAGGGTCAGATTGCGGAGAACCTTGGAAGCTAAATCCAGGGGTTTATTATGCAATAGGAAACCTTAAAATCTGGAAGAAAGGGAAGAACTATGCATGATAACAAACAGATTGAAGAGTGACAACAGTCAACAAAGGATATAAATAGAATAAATGAAAATTATAAAATCTATTTGGATTTTTTTTGATACACAGTACTATTTCCTTGGGGTTTATACCTCTTTCCTAGCATAAACTTCTACTCAGTAGCAAAGAGGTAGGCACAGGACACTTCTTGGAAAACTTTCCCTAACTTACCCTACCTCCAAGTTGGGAGAGCTTTAGTACTCCTATGTGCTCTGATCACCTTGTACCTCCCCTGCCATGTGTCAATTCATCACAAGATATTAAGATGTATTTAATTGCCTTCACCACTAAACAGAAAGCTCCATGAAGACCATCTTTCTCTTTAATCACTTCCCAGTATGACTCACACACTGAGTAGGTGTGTATTATTCCTTTTAAGTTAGAGATTTTGTCATTGGGCAAGGTCAAAGAGTTGTAAAGGATAATCTCTCACCTGTCTATGAGTGGGCCCATACCTCACTGACGAATTGATAAAGAAAGCTACTGCACCTCACTACAGCTAGAAAATCTGCCTAGAGCTCTGACACAGTGGCACTTTGCCTGATTCCTTTCCTGGAATACTTCTTCCTTTAACATACTTGATTTATATTTTAAATGAGCTGCCCTCTTAACAACAGAGCATTTGCAGAATATTATACACTTAAAAAGTACTCTTAAATATTCTATAAATTATTTTCATCCACACAAAGAAAGATGATACTCATGATATACCCATTTTTAGTGGAGAAACTAAGAAGATTGCCATCCTGTCATACAACTAAACAGAAAGTGAATCATTTATTTGTGTCTTGCCCTGTGACACAATATTACTCTGTAAATCATGGTTGTGAGTTCTATTCTGTTGTTCTTGTACAGCTTCAGAAGTCCTTTCTTAGTCTATGAAAGTAGGCAAGGGATAACGTTCCTTTTCTGAAATATGTGCTAAATAAAAAAATTAAAATTTCCCCATTCAGGTAGGCAAGCTAAGCCTTCAACTAATAATAAATATTCAAGTAATGATTATGTAATATATTAGTTTCAGTAAATACAAATGAGAAATATAATACTACAAAACTTCACTTGAATTATTTCAAAGAGTTTTGTTCACATTTTATATTTACCATGACAATTTTGAGTAGATACTATATTTATGAAATATGCCTACCATAAAATTAAACAGTTCTGAACCTTGAGTTTATACACATTTAATTATAAAGTTATTTTTAAGTTATTGTATTACATGTCTTAGAAAAATCTGTCAATATCCTTCATAATCCTCCCCTCAAAATTATATATATATATATGTATGTATATATATATATATATATGTCTGTGTGTATATATATATATATACATATATATGTGTGTGTGTATGTGTGTGTGTGTATATATATGTATATATATATACATATATATGTATATATATATACACATATATGTATATATATGTACATATATGTGTATATATATATATACATATATATGTATATATATATATGACATTGGGATTTCCAGGTGGAGAGAAGGGAAAGATGGCAGAGTAGATAAACACTGTGCTTGCCTCCTCCCATGACCACATTAAAATTACAACTAAATTATAGAACAACCAACCTGGAAAACCATCTGAAGACTAGCTGAACAGAAGTCTTTTAACCAAGAATATATACAAGAAGCCATGTCAAGAATGGTAGGAGGAGTAGAGATGGAAAACGGGCCAGTCCCCTACCCACAAGTGGTAGTTGAGAATTGGGAGGGATATCTCAGCCACAGAAGTCATCCCTGGAGGAGCGAGGGACTCCAGCCCCACACTGAGCACTCCAGACAAGAATACCGGTGCCAAGAAGAGGAGTCTCCATAACATCTGGCTGTGGGGATTCCAACATTCTGGGTGGGACAGAAGGCTGCTGGAACCCAAACATCCTCTTAAAGGGCCAGCACACAGACTGACTTGCTCACAGGCACTCACCTTGTGCTGTGGTGGAGAGACGGTGACATGGGAGATACCAAAGATATACAGAAAGAGACTGACTTTTGTGGCTTCGGGATAAGGACTGGAGGGATAATCACCATTTTCCCTGTGTAGAACCTTTTTCCTGTGCAGCTGTTAGGCAGGAGCCATCTTTCCTGTGTTAAGCACTCCCCCAACACAACCTAATCTGAATATGCATTAGCCTTGTGAACTCCCATTTATCCACCCTGGTGACTTCCTAGGACCACTCCCCACCCAATTTGCACAACACTGGAGGCACTTTCTGAAACTTGCTACTCTCTGCACACTCCAGGAGGCTTTTTCAGCAGCAAACAGCCGGACTCAACTTGTGTACAACCAGCTGTTGGCTTTGTGACCAACAGCCAGCCCCCACTTATTCTACAGTCTTTCTTGGACTACTCTCAGGGGTTGGCTGACTGCAGGTGGGTGGTGGCTGGCTTCAGTGGGCTCTGAGCCTTCGGCAGAGTAGCTCCAGACTCAGCACTTGTGCCAAAGAAGAATCGATAACCTGAACAACACTATTAGCCCCAACCTGGTGACTCCCTGAGAACCCACCTAACTTGTGTGCCATCAGAGGCTCTTTCACCAGCTAAGCCCAGGTAGCAGTAGGCCCAGGGTGCCCTGGGGATTTTGTGGATACCACAGGCCAGGTACTGCTGGCACCAGTCTTTGGTTCATAGTGTCTCCTCTCCCACGTCTCCAGGTTCACCACAGTCAGCGATGAACTGTGGATCACTTTGTAGCTCCTACCAGGTTGTCCCAAACTGGTCTACAGGTAGCGGTTGACTTGGACCTGCACCAGAGGCCTCCTACGGAGGCCCCAGAACCAAATACTCTAAGGCTATCTTCAGTCTATAACAGAGCACCACCCAATTAGCCCCATAAACTGCACACCCAAAGTGCAGTCTCAGCAGGCACCAGAGCCCATTGGGGCAAATCCCACTCTGCAGCGTAAGCCTAACACACAAAGCTCCATAAGCTGTAAATGTGGCCAAACTCCAACAGCCAGTCAGCCTAAGGGTCAATCCCACCCACTGACATGCCAATAGCAATCAGGGCTCAACTATAACAGAAGGACACACACAACCCACACTAGAGACACTTCCAGAGTACCCATCACATGTGATCAGCGTGATGGCAACACTGGGCCCCACAGGGACCTTACTACATAAGTCCACCTGACCAATACTGGGAGATAGTGCAGATCTACCTAATACATAGAAACAAACACAGGGAGGTAGCCATAATGAAGAAACAAACAAATATGTCCCAAATGAAAGAACAGGAGAAAACTCAAAAAAAGAGCTAAATAAAATGGAGGCAAACAACCTATCAGATATAGAGTTCAAAACAATGGTTATAAGGGTACTCAGAAAACTTAGTGAGAATTTCAAAAATGAGACAGTAAGCATAAAAAATGATACAAAAACCATAAAAAGAACCAGTCAGAAATGAAGAATACAATAACTCAAATGAAGAATACACTAGAAGGAATCAAGAGCAAATTAGATGATGCAGACAGTCAAATCAGCGATTTGGAAGATAAGGTAGCAATAAATACTCAATTGGAATGGCAAAAAGGAAAGAAAAATGAAGATAGTTTAAGGGAAATTCTGGGAGAACATCAAGTGTAACCACATTCTCATCATAGGGGTACCAGAAGGAGAATAGAGAAAGCAAGGGATTGAAAACCTATTTGATGCTGGCGCGGATGTGGAGAAAAGGGAACGCTAGTGCACTGTTGGTGGGACTGCAGATTAGTGCAGCCACTATGGAAAACAGTATGGAGGTATCTCAGGAATCTGAAAATGGAACTACCCTATGATCCAGTAATTCCACTCCTAGGCATCTACCCGGAGAAATCCAAAACTCCAATTCAAAAATCTGTATGCACTCCTATGTTTATTGCAGCACTTTACACAATAGCCAAGATATGGAAACAACCAAAATGCCCATCGGTAGATGACTGGATTAAGAAGCTGTGGTACATTTATACAATGGAGTATTACGCAGCCATAAAGAAGAAAGAAATCTTATCATTTGCAGCAACATGGATGGATCTAGAGAACATTATGTTAAGTGAAATAAGTCAGAAAGAGAAAGACAAGTACCATATGATCTCACTTATATATGGAATCTAAAGAAAAGACTATGTGAATGAACTAATCAGAGACAGTTTTGGGGACGCAGAGAAAAAACCGAGAGTGGTTAGATGGGTGTGTGGGAGGGGGTTGGGGATAAGGGGAAAGGTGAAGCGATTTGGAAGCAGCTGGTAACCACAAGATGGCCTCAGGGTTTTTTTTTTTGAAAATTAATTTGGGGAAGGTATTCTATAATGTTGTAAAGATTTTGTTGGGTATCCGATGGACATGCGTCCTATTTGGGAGACCACCTCAGGGATACTGTGGATACCTGATCATGGCATTGTACATCAGAAGCTAAACATTAATGAATGCCAACTATAATTTTATATATATAATGTGATGGTTCAGTGTGAGGTCGGAGGGATAGTGGATGGGGGGAGGGGGGTTCACAGTATGAGGGATATAAATGATGAACGTCTAAGTATTACCTTGTTTTGTACACCTGAAACTAATAAATAAATTAATTAAAAAAAAAAAAAAAAAGAAAACCTATTTGAAAAAATGACTGAAAACTTTCATAACCTGTCAAAGGAAATAGACATACAAGTCCAGGAAATGCAGAGTCCCAAACAAGAAGAACCCAAAGAGGCCCACACCAAGATACAACATAATTTAAATGCCAAAGCTTAAAGACAAAGAGAGAATCCTAAAAGCACCAAGAGAAAAACAACTAGTTATTTACAAGGGAGCTCCCATAAGACTGTCAGAAGATGTCTCAACAGAAATTTTACAGGCAAGAAGGAATTGGCATGAAATAGTCAAAGTGATGAAAAGAAAGAGCCTACAACCAAGACTACTCTGTACAGCAAGGTAATCTAAAATTGAAGGAGAAATAAAGAGCTTCCCAGACAAGAACAAGCTTAAGGAGTTCATCACCACCAAACCAGTATTGTAAGAAATGTTAAAGGGACTTCTTTAAGGAGAAGGGGGAAATATATAAACATGAATAATAAAATGGCAATTGCTATGTGACTATCAATAATCACTTTAAACATAAATGGATTAAGTGTTCCAATCAAAAGAAATAGGGTAGCTGAATGAATAAGAAAACTAGAACAATACATATGCTGTCTACAAGAGACCCACTTTAGATCAAAAGACAGACAGACTGAAAATAAAGGGATGGGAAAAGATGTTTCATGCAAATGGAAATGAGAAAAAAATCTGGAGTAGCAATACTTATATCAGTCAAAATAGTCTTTAAAACAAAGGCTATAATAACAAAGAACAGCACTTTATAATGACGAAGGGATCAATGCAACAAGAAGATATAACCCTTGTAAACACTTATATATCCAACATAGGAGCACCTAGATACAGAAAGCAAATATTCACTGACATAAAGGGGGAGATCAACAGTAAGACAGTCATAGTAGGGGACTTAAACACACCACTGACATCAATGGATAGATCTTCCAGACAGAAAATCAACAAGGAAACAGTGGCCTTAAATGACACTGAGGGATTTAATTGATATTTTTAGAGCATGTCCCTCCAAAGCACTATATATATATATATATATACATACACTTTTCGAGTGCACATGGCACATTTTCCAGGATAGATCACATGTTAGGCCACAAAACAAGTCTCAATAAATTTAATAAAATTGAGATCATTTCAAGCTTTTTCTCCAATGACAACTGTATGAAATTAGAAATTACTTAAAAGAAAGAAATTAGAAATTACTTAAAGATTGAAAAACACACAAACACATACATGATAAATAACATGCTACCAAACAACAAATGGGTTAATAATGAGATCAAAGAAGAAATCAAAAGATTCCTTGAGACAAAGGAAAATAAAAACACAATGACCCAAGATCTATGGGACACAGAGAAAGCAGTATTAAGAGGGAAATTCACAACAAATCAGGCATACCTCAAGAAATAAGAACAAATCTCAAATAAACAACCTAAACCTATATTTAAAGAAACTAGATAACGAACAGCAAATAAAGCCCAGAGCAAGTAGAAGGCAGGAAATAATTAAGATTAGAATTAAAATAAATAAAATAGAGTCTAAAAAGCACTACAAAAGGTCATGAATTCAAGAAATGGTTTTTTGAAAAAATAAACAAACTGATAAACCTTTAACCAGAATCATCAAGAAAAAAAGAGAGAGGACCCAAATAAATAAAATCAGAAATAAAAGAAGAAACGTGACAACTGACACCACAGAAACACTAGAAACAATTATATGCCAACAAATTGGACAATAGGAAAGAAATAGATAAGTTCCTAGAAACATACAATCTTCCAAGACTCAATGAAGAAGAAACAAAAAATCTGAACACATTACTACAAATGAAATCAAATCAGTAATCAAAAAACTCCCAACAAACAAAAGTGCTAGACCAGATGGCTTCACCAGTGAATTTTACCAAACATTCAAAGAAGAATTAACAGCTATCCTTCTCAAACTATTCCAAAAAATTCAAGAGGAGGGGAAAAAACCAAGCTCATTCTGAGAAGCCACCATTATCCAAACCAGACAAAGACATTACAAAAAAAAGGAAATTATAGGCCAATAAACTTGGTGAACACAGATGCAAAATCTTCAACAAAATACTAGCAAATTGAATTCAGCAATACATTAAAAAGATCATACACCATGATCAAGTGGGATTTATTCCTGGGTTGCAAGTTTGGCTCAATATCTGCAGATCAATTAATGTGATATACCACATAAACAAAATGAAAGATAAAAATCATATGATCATTTCAATAGATGAAGACAAACATTTGACAAAAATCCAGTATAAATTTATTATAAAAATTCTCAGCAAAGTAGTAACAGAGGGAACATATCTCAACATAACAAAGGCCATACATGACAAACCCACAGCTAACATGATACTCAACAGGGAAAAGATAACATTTTCCTTAGATCAGGAACAGAACAGTGAGGTGCACTCACCACTTTTATTCAACATAGTATTGGAAGTCCTAGCTACTGCAACAAAAGTAGAAAAAGAAATAAAAGGCATCCAAATTCAAAATGAAAACTAAAACTGTCAATATTTGCAGATGACTTATTATATATAGAGAAACCTACATTTTACAGAAAATTTACTAGAATTGACAAAAGAATTTAGTAAAGTAGGAGGATATAAAATTGATATTCAGAAATCAATTGTATTTTTACACACTAATAATGAATTATCAGAAAGAGAAATTAAGAAAATAATCCCACTTAGAGTTGCAAAAAAAAAAAAATAAAAAATACATAGGACTAAATTTAACCAAGGAGATAAAAGACCTGTACTTAGAAAAGTATAAGACACTTAAAATGAAGGAGATACAAAAAAATGAAAACATATACCATGCTCATGGATAGGAAGAATTAACATTGTTAAAATGTCCATACTAACAAAAGCAATCTACAGAGTCAATGAAATCCCTATCAAAATACCAATAGTATTTTTCAGACAACTAGAATAAATAATCTTAAATTTATATGGAACCACAAAAGACCCTGAAAAGCCACAGTAATCTTGACAAAAGAACCAAGTTGAAGGTATTAAACTACCTGATATCAAAGTCTACTACAAGGTCATAGTAATCAAAACATAATGGTACTGGCAAAAAATCAGATACATAGATCAATGGAACAGAATAGAGAGCCCAGAAATAAAACCACGCCTATATGGTCATTTACTCTATAACAAAGAAGGCAAGAATATACAGAGAGGTAAAGACAATCTATTCAGTAAACAGTGTTGGGAAAACTGGACAGATATCTGCAAAGAAAAAGAAAAAGGAAAAAGAAAAGAAAGAAAGAAAGAAAAGAAACTGGACCAGCTATTTAATACCACATACAAGAATAAACTCATTAAAGACTTAAATGGAAGACCCAAAACCATAAAACTCCTAGTAGAAAATATAGGCAGTATTTTCTCTAGGCAGTATTGCTCTTAGTAACATTTTTTTTTCTAATATATCACCTCAGGCAAGGGAAAGAAAATAAAAAATAAACAAGTGTGACTACATCAAATTAAAAAGGATTTGTACAGCAAACAAAGTACCAAAAAAATAAAAAGACAGCCTACTGAATGGGAGAAGATATTTGTCAATGACATATTTGAAAAGATGTTAATATCTAAAATTTATAAAGAACTCATAGAACTCAACACGAAAAAATAAAATATTCCAATTAAAAAATGGGCAGAGGACCTGAATAGTCATTTCTCCAAAGAAGACATACAGATGGACGATATAGATAGATGAAAATATGCTCAACATCACGAATCATCAGAGATATGCACTTTAAAACAACAATGAGAATTCACCTCCTACCTGTCAGAATGGCTATCCTCAATAAATCAACAAACAACAAGTGTTGGAGAGTATGAAGAGAAAAGGGAACACTCTGCACTGTTGGTGGGATTGAAAATTGTTGCAGCCACTATGGAAAATAGTTTGAAGGTTCCTCAAAAAATTAAAAATAAAACTAAATGACTTATGACCCAGCAATTCCACTTCTGGGTACTTATCCAAAGAAATCTAAAACACTAATTCGAAGAGATATATGCACCCCTATGTTCACTGCAGCACTATTTACAATAGCCAAGACATGGAAGCAACATAAAATCTACAGATTAAAGAACAATAATTTATGCATGAAAAACAGACCTGGAGATCTGATTTTACAGAGTAATAATATCTTTTATTTTGAAAGTTTCCAAATTTTTTTGTCTTAAAAACTTTAAAAAAATATTTATTGTTTCAATATTTTTCAATATTCATTTATTTCATTGATATATAATTGTATAAAGAAGATATGGTACATATAAATATAAATGGAATATTACTCAGCCACAAAAAATAATGGAATCATGCCATTTGTGACAACATGGATGGACCTAGAGGGTATTATGCTAAATAAATGAGTCAATAGAAAAAGATAAATACCATATTATCTTATTTATATGTGGAATATAAAGAACAAAATAGAGGAACAAACAAAATAGAAACAGCCTCATGGATACAGAGGACAAGCTGATGGTTGCCAGAGAGGAGGAGGAGTTGAGGGGCTGGGTGGAAAAGGTAAAGGGATTAAGAAGTACAACTTAGTAGATACAAAAGAGCCATGGGTGTGTAAAGTACAGCATATAAAGAATATAGTCAACTATATTGCAACAACAATATATAGTGTCAGGTGGGTAATAGACTAATTGAGGGATCACTACATAAATTATATAAATGTCTAACCACTATACTATACACCTGAAACTAATATAAAATAATGCTGAATATCAACTGTAACTGAAAAAAAAATTTTCAGTTTTTTAAGGTAAAAAAATTTGGAATCTTTCAAAATAAAAGATTTTATTACTCTGTAAAATCAGATCTCCAGGGTATTTTTCATGCATAAATTATTATTCCTTAATCTGTAGATTTTTAATATGTTCAAAATTTAAATAATGTATATATTTGTCAGTGTAAATATAGTTTAATTTCAAATTACTTTTTAACTTGCCGGTACAGATTTGCCTTTAATAAATGATCTGAATAATGAGGTTAATTCTCAACAAAATTAACTTGGCCTGACATGTATTTAAGAAATAAGCCAATCATCAAAAAAAATGAAAATAAAAATAAACCAGTTCCCTTATTTTAAAGCAAACAAAATGTAAAATGCATTCCCTTGGTGACTATAAAGAATTATTAAATTCCGTTTTTAGATTTTTCTGAATTCAATTTCTCTGAAAGATGAAATTAAGCTTCACTAACAATATCGCACATAGAAATTCCGATGTAGTCAAGACTTCAATGTAGTAGGTTGGTGCAAAAGTAATTGCAATTTTTGAAAGTATTTTTAACCTTTTAAACCGCAATGACTTTTTTTTTCTTTTTTTTTTTTATTAATTAATTTATTTATTAGTTTCAGGTGTACAAAACAAGGTAATACTTAGACGTTCATCATTTATATCCCTCATACTGTGAACCCCCCTCCCCCCATCCACTATCCCTCCGACCTCACACTGAACCATCACATTATATATATAAAATTATAGTTGGCATTCATTAATGTTTAGCTTCTGATGTACAATGCCATGATCAGGTATCCACAGTATCCCTGAGGTGGTCTCCCAAATAGGACGCATGTCCATCGGATACCCAACAAAATCTTTACAACATTATAGAATACCTTCCCCAAATTAATTTTCAAAAGAAAAACCCTGAAGCCATCTTGTGGTTACCAGCTGCTTCCAAATCCCTTCACCTTTCCCCTTATCCCCAACCCCCTCCCACACACCCATCTAACCACTCTCGGTTTTTTCTATGCGTCCCCAAAAATTACTCTGATTAGTTCATTCACATAGTCTTTTCTTTAGATTCCATATATAAGTGAGATCATATGGTACTTGTCTTTCTCTTTCTGACTTATTTCACTTAACATAATGTTCTCTAGATCCATCCATGTACCGCAATGACTTTTGCACCAACCAAATATTTACCAATATACAAGGAAAATGTATAAAAGAAAAATGAAGTTCAACTATTGATACATGATAAAAACATTTTTTTCTCCCAATCAGCAAAGTCTACTATGCAAGTTATCCATAATTATTCTCTGACCCAAATCTGAAACTTTCCTCCAATTATGGTCCTTTTTCTTTTGGCCACTTCACATTAAAAAACAGAAAGACTAGCAGAAAAATCCTACCTAGATAATTGAGAAGTTGAAATTATTTTAGAGTTGATATTTTTGACAACTATTTATGGTCGGAAACATCTAGTCCACTCTTGCCTATTCCTGAAGTGGCGTGTTTCAGTTCAAAAATAGAATCCATTATTTAGTCTTACAATTGAGGTCATGAAAATTATTTTAGGAGTTTTGATAATGGCCCAAGTTATAGCAGAAAAATATCAGATGTATATGACATATTCTTTACCTGCAAAATATTCTGCTGTTAGCAAAAAAGCTTTTTTTTTTGTAGTCATTTAAAATTAAGAAATTCCTTCTGCAGTGGAGTATCCCAAAAATTTTTTTAAAGGCTCAAAATAACACTATCACGAGAAATTTCGTCCTTATCTAAGCATAGCTGGAATTTCTCTCAATATAACTTCTAGTTCTTATTTCTATGACTATCCTCTGAAATATATAAAATGTCTTTCCTTCAAATAAATAATGACAAATTATGTCATCTACTCCAGGCTAAGCATTCACTTATTCATTGAACAAAAAATTATTCTGTGCCTACTGTGTACCAAGAACCATTTTTGAATAAAACAAAAATGGTCCCTATCCCATTGGAGCTTGCTCTTTAATAAAACATTCTCAATTACTTCAAGATCATTTTTCTTACATGGTTTTCAGAATGTTAGCAGACTTTTTATGCTTATCTTTGATTAATTTCAGTTTTTCAATATTCCTATTACAATAAATTAACAAAATGAATATATAATTAAATATCTAACTTTATTATATCATGGTACATTATTTTATATTATTTATATAGATAAGATTTACATTATGATGTCATTTTACATTGTATATTATACTTTCCCATTCACAGGTGCATGCATTCAACATGGAATACCAAATAGTCCTTTCTTCCTCTTGATGCTACTTTGATTCATCCAGAACAATGCTTCTAGAAAATAAGACCTAGCCAGACAATCAGCTCTAATGAGTTTTTTGGAGCAAAAATTAATATAAGACTCTGTATTATGCTACATTATATTATATATTATATTATTATCTATATTATATTATTATATTTTATATTATATTACATTACATTACATTACATTACATTATATCATATTAAGACCCGGTCTTATATTATAGTAAAATAAGACTGAGTCTTATATTAATTTTTGCTCCGAAAGATGCATTAGAGCTGATTGTCCAGCTAGGTCTTATTTTCAGGGAAACACAGTTGTTATACCACCAGAACCGAGATCAAAATAAATCACTTTGCCTCTCTGAGTTTACATTAATACCTACAAATAAAACAATTCTACCTTCTCTATCTTACAGAGCTAGAAGAAGCCAAATAAAGTAAAAAAATAATTTTAATTAATAATAAGCTGTAGTTTGTTATATAATATAAATTATAGTTTACTATATAAGTATAACAGGACTATAGTTATTGTTACTATTATTATTCTCACTTCTCTAAGAGCTCCATGTACCCCTTACATTATTTTATTTTATATTTTATTTTAAATTTTTAATACAGGATTGAATTAAAAAATGTATTAAGTCCCCTAAGCTAACCAATACGATTGGTATCTGGGTGACCTCCTACACCTCACTTTACATTCATATCAACACACATAAATCCTAAGTACATATTTACATAAATATATAGTACATATATTTAAATTCAATGTTTTATTCTTTTTAATAAGATGATGTAGGGTACGATGTTATTAGCTATTATAGATAACACATATTACTGGCCTAAATGAAAAATTCCAAAGATTTTTCTGCTTCTTGTTTTGCTTTGCTATTAATTAGTATTAATGAACACCTGCTATCAAAGTCACCTGTACTTCCACAGTTGACTTTCTGAACTCAAGTTCAGTATTTACATACATTCTTATTTTATTTCCACTTGATTATTTTAGCCATCATTTATCTTTTCAAAATCCTAATTCTGTCCTCAATTATGTCCATTATCTTTCCAAGATTTGATCATCCGTATTTTTAATAAGCCTTCATTCCGCATCTTCAATCAAGTCATTGACGAAACTATAAAATAGGATGTAAGCTTTAAGAAAGCCTTTCACACAGCTCAAAAATCTTGTATCCAGATGAATACTGTCCTACTACGTGGGCCATATATATATTTTTTTTCAAATAAAACTACAAGGCTGATGGGAGTCTGAATAACCAAAGAACAATAGTAACAAGTGTGTTCACATTCTATTCTGGTGTTTCTCTTTAAAAGAACAAATATCTAAGAAACATTTGGCTAAATATGTGCTTTCCTGTGGATTGTGATGGAAGAGTCATGATTTTTACATGGCAAAGCTGTTGGGTACAGGCAGAGAGATTGGAGGGAAACTGAGAGCCTGGGGAATCTTTAAAAAGAGATTACATGTTAAGATTCTAGAGGAACTGTTGATGATTAGTGCAGGTCATGGTCCTATACAAGAAACTACTTCAGACAGGGTCAAAGAAATTTTAAAAGCACCGTGAGGCAAGAAGTTTTGATAAACTTTCTGTGGTCAGAGGCCTAGGATACACTTCCACCTTCATGTTCGGTGATCTACTTTATCCCTAGTTTCCAACAATACTCAGTGCTCTTGGTACCACTCATCTTGCTGTATTAGTACCATCTGCATCCTTATCTCTCTGCAGAACACATCAATGAATTAACATTCAGATAAATAAAGAATACTTTTTTGGCATAAAAACAATAGAGACCAAAAAGAGAATACTCTGCATTTTCAGGACAAAGTGATGTGGTAGAAATACTTCTGGCTTTTGATTGGGTACAATGGGAAGTACAATTGCATTATCCAGAAAATGTAGAATGACCCAAAGGCCATAACTGGTTGACTGTGGTTGTAACAGGAAGGATAATGAAGAGAAAGAGAAACTTGAAGCTGAATGAAGTTAACTGAATAAGACAGTACATATTTATATTTTTTGTACCCTGAAATGCCATAATCCTAGTAAAATGACTTGTGTATTGTGTACTTTAATTCCCTATCCTTACATGAAACATACTGAATTGGATATTTGATTAAGTGGATATCCACCCAGGCAGCTGAAGGGATAAAGTGGGAATCATTTCACTCCCTCATGTGAGCAAAGAAGGTAACTTTAGCTTCAACAGTCCCAAAGGTGTTGATGTAAGCTACCATGAACTGGCCAGATAAAGAGTTCAGAGGTAATAGGCCCCGACAATTTTAGAATGATTTGAGTGTGAGGCATACATATAATTAATTACCAGAACAGAGAAGACTATTGCTGACTTTGATAGAAAATGCTACAGTATTATATGTTGTGCATATCTATACATATATAGAGCTATAATACTCTATAGTTTAATAATAAAAATACTTGAAATTTTGTTTATTGACTTACACACTCTCCACGCTCTAAGAATCCTAACAAACAGAAAAGTGTAACCATATATCTAAACTCTTAATGTTTGAAAGAATTAAAAATATATTCGATTATTGAAGAGTTCTAAAATTGTAAGATCAAATACACACAGACGAGAGGATAATGACAAACTGGTTTTTATGTTTCTTCTTCAGCAGACAATACAAAAAGTGTTCACAAAGAACATTAGGGTATGTCTTCTCTCTTTTTTTTCTTTCCCTCCTTACTCTTCTGCCCTCCCCACCTGGGTGTCTCTATCTCTTCTCAGCTCAGCCTGATTCAGGTTTTTAGAGACTCTGTTACTTTCTGTTTTCCATTCCTTACACTTATAATGAGGTATTGGCCTTCAAATACCGCTTTCCAAAGAAACTGATGAAAAAAGCAGCCTTTCTTTCTTTTTTAATTTTTGTAAAATGTATTGGGGTGACATTGGTTAGTAAAATTACGTATGTTTCAGGTGTCCAATTCTGTAATACATCATCTATATCTCACATTGTGTGTTCACCACCCAGAGTTGGTTCTCCTTCTATCATCATATATTTGACTCCCTCTTATACTACCTCACTCCCCCCGTACCCTCTAGTAACCACTAAACTGTTGTCTGTGTCTACGAGGTTTTTGTGTGTGTGTTTGTCCTCTTTGTTTGTTGAGAAAGCAGGCTTTCCAAGCTCATCCTTCTGATGACACATTTATGGGACAAATAAACCTTTGTACTGCTATTCTGAACCACTTCTAGTAACCCAACTCCATGTGCTATTTCACTGATAGAGAACAATCTTATTTTATTTCCCTTCCTAAAGATTGCCACATTGATTATTAACATAACTCTGGAGATTTACTCTGCTTACAGTGTTTTTGTTAATTTCTTCATCATTTTCAAAAATCAATTTCTATTATTTATCCCAGGAATCAAGCAGGAAAGCTGGGAGGGAAGGAAGTAAAACCCTCCACAAATATTATACTTGTATAAAGCTAATTATTTAAAAACCATTATTTCTGTGTCTATATTATACATGAATGTTTGATTCAGTTCTTAATCACATTCTTTTTTTTATAGTTTTATTTTATTTTATTTTATTTTTACATCCCACACACCGTGAACCCCCCTCCCCCCATCCACCACCACGCCGACCTCACACCGAGCCATCACATTATACACATAAAATTATAGTTGGCATTCATTAATGTCCAGTCTCTGGTGTACAATGCCATGACCAGGCATCCACAGCATCCCTGAGGTGGTCTCCCAAACAGGACACATGTCAATCGGACACCCAACAAAATCCCCAAACACTATTGAATAAGTTCCCCAAAGTAATTCTCAAAAAACCCTGAGGCCATCCTGTGGTCACCAGCTGCCCCCCAATCCTTTCACCCTTTCCCCCATCCCCAACCCCCTCCCTCCGCCCATCTAACAACTCTCAGTTTTTTGTGTCCCCAAAACTGTTTCTGATTAGTTCATACACATATTCTTTTCTTTAGATTCCGCATATAAGTGAGATCATATGGTACTTGTCTTTCTCTTTCTGACTTATTTCACTTAACATAATGTTCTCTAGATCCATCCATGTTGTTGCAAATGATAAGATTTCTTTTCTCTTTATGGCTGCGTAATACTCCATTGTATAAATGTACCACAGCTTCTTAATCCAGTCATCGACCAATGGGCATTTCGGTTGTTTCCATATCTTGGCTATTGTGTAAACAGTTCTTAATCACATTCTTTAGTGTAATGTAAAGAAAATATTTTCCAGATAGAAACAAAAAGACAGAATAAGTTACACAGTCGTACCCTAAATTGACAGTTAACTGATAAATAATGTCCACAAATCCAACTCCAATTCTAACCAAAATAGCCTCCCCTTAGCAAATAAATAATAATTTCCCAGTGATAATTAAATAAGAAGGGCATATATTCTCTCTGTCACAGTATCACATTGCCATTTTATGTCCTCGTTTGAGGGACTGCTCTGTTCCAAACTCCACCTAACTCTTAAAAGAAGAGCCGGACATACAGGAAAGAAGTCTACTAACCTGAATACTCTTAGGTTGACTAACACATTGAATATTGTCAATAAATTTTCATTCAATTTTTAGTAAAAGTGTTTTCCATACATATTATCCCCACTCTCCTGCTTTCAGAATATTTATCCAATGAAAATGTGTTAATTTTGTATTGTTGTGTAACAAATTATCACAAACCTAGCAACTTAAAACAACCCATTTATTATCTCACCTTTTTTTAAGTCAGAAGTCTGAATTCTACTTATCTGGGTTCTTTACTCAGGATTTGACAAGGTAGCAATCAAGGTGTCAGCCAGAATCATGGTCTCATCAGAGGCTCAGATCGTCTTTAAATCTCATGTATTAGTCATTGGCAGAATTAATTTATTTGCTGCTGAATAACTCATGGTTACTTACTTCTTCAAAGCCAGTGGCAGAGAGTCTTTCTGACCTTTAGACCCTTTCTTAAAGCACCCATCTGATTAGTTCAGACTCACACAGAATAACCTCCCTTCTAACTGGGTTAAAGTCAACTGTTTAGAGGAATCATAATCACATCTGCAAAGGTCCCTTCAGTTTTGCCACATAATTTAATTTACTAATGGAGAAACATCATCATATTCACAGATTCCATCTACCCTCAAGGAGAAGGGATTATACAGGGTATGATTTCAGAGGATAGAAATCTTAGGGAACATGCTAGAATGCTGCCTACCATATGATGAAGAGTTAAACCACTTTAATAATTCAGCAGCAGAATTTTAGAGCAGTGCTTTAGCATTCAATTATGCCATATTTCCTTATTCTAAAACTGTTATGAGTTACTATTTTACACCTATTTATTCCATCCTTTAATTTCAACAAAATCTCTCTCTTTTCTCCCTTTCCTCCATCAATCACACCCCCCTCACCTAAATCCTTGGTATCACTTCTTTTTCTCTTGGTGTGATTTTGAGCTGCTAAGATTTCCAGAGAGGGCAAACATTGGTGCTTCCACAATCTGGCACCATGCCTTTATCCTAATTAGTGAATGCAGTTGTGAATATTAAAGAAATAAATCATTCCAGTGACTACTCCATGTCAGAAGTGCCTTCATCTAAATGAAATTAGAACATTAACTTGGGATACCTTTAAAAAAGTCTCATTCCACACAGATTTGTTTTCCACATGAGTCTGCAAACATAATTTGGCATTTTCCATTTTCTTCTTCTTTTAAGACATGTCCTTCCAAGACTAAATAAAACAAAATTGGGCAGACTGGCATTTGACAGTTTATCACCCAAGTCATTTCCATTCCAATTTATTTTACATCTCATCTTCAAATTATTACTTTCAAATCATAGCCCAGCTCCCCTCTGAGGACAGGTATCCAATGTTGCACCTAGGATGTTGCACCTAACATCCTCTACTCCTGACATCTATGGCATCAAAATCTACATAGTGAACTTCTTGAAGTGTGAGACTTTGTTGCCTTTAATATATATATACATATATATGTGTGTGTGTGTGTGTGTATGTGTGTGTGTGTGTGTGTGTGTATATATATATATATATATATATATATATATATATATATATATATATATAATCTCCACAAATTATAGCACAGCACAAAGAGTGAAGTGCTTAATGGATTCTACTCTTTAACCTGGCATTCAAGTCTCTTCCATATGTAAACTCCCACAATTTCCAAAACTTATTGGCTCTGGTTCTTCTTCAATTCCTCCATGCCTCAATCAGGCAGAGCATTCACTGTGCCTTTCATTCTGTTTGCGTGGCTCTTCTACATTTGACTGATATCCTCCTCAAAGGACCCATCTCAGGCAATGCCACTTGATCTCTAGTATCTTTAGTGATCAAACTCACTCCCCATCCCACCAGTTGGAAATAATATTCTCAACTTCAACACTCATATTACTTGTTCTGCACTTCAGTGATGAGGGTCTATTATTTTCTACCAACTACTGCAATTAGTTATGCTGACATTTTAATGTTGCTATTAGATTTTAACATTCTGGGAGAGAGATTTGTATCTCCCACAAAGTTTGACATATGCAGTACACGTTAAGTAAATAAATATTTCCTTACAGAATCAAAAGAAATCACAAGCATCACAGAGATATCTTAATGCTTAAAAATTATTCATTAATAATTATCTGTCTTGATACTTTCTGTAACTTTAGATAATTACCAAGAAAAAGAAATTATGGACTATTATTTTTCCCTCTTATTACCAAAATGCTTTTTGGAGAGATTACTATTTGGTGACCACTGTTTTGATTTTTATCAATGTAATTTTGATTTCCACTTATGCTTATTCTAATGTTCTATCTAATTAATAGCATAAACATAAATTATTAGAGAAAATATCTTAAGAACCGAAATATTTTAAAATAAAAAGTTTATGCCATTGTTCATTTGCACACTATATGCCATGTAATCTACATCCATCGTCATAATGTGTCATCCAACTGAAGTTTAAAATGAAAATTACCCTATTTTACAGTCTTTGTTATTGATAACATTATGTGCCAAAGAAATCCCAAGTGAACTAAATTTTATACTTTATAATTTCTGTTTAGAATTAAAATATTGTAAAGAATACTATTTTACAAAATTTTATTAATGCAGCTGTAATATATATGATGATGGGGGGGAAGATGAAACAGAAAACTAATGTAAGGTTCTATGCAGACTCCTAATGATTAGTTTTCTTGTTTTGACCTTTCTATGGAAGATATTAAAATTTTGTTTGCTTTACTTATGGAGAACACTTAAACATTTAGCTTATCTAAGGTGCAATGACCTGAATCATAGAAGCAGAGAAAACTGTTAATTTAGAGATTTTAAGTGGATAAGCCTTGTAAATGGGTTGTGGAAATTTAAACATAACAAATCAGCTTCAATCATACAGCTAACGAACTTCCACAATTTCAGGTGAACTTTTCAAATGTTGGGTTATATTTATAGTCCAAGTCAAGTATGCACAAACAAAGGGTACATAAGAAACAATTAAAGGTCTTTACAACTTTCAGAGACTTCTGCTATTTCCTCTGAATCTATAATATTTTCTGCACAGAAGACTAACAACCAAGTTTGTCCTAACTTATTTCATTTAAATTTTGGTCAGAACTAAACTTCCTACTACAGAGTAAGTTTATCAGAGGTAGAGATCTGTGCTGTAGTATCCATTTCTCGTTCTACTCTTATGAGTTACACAGAGGGTAGTCAATAAATGTCCAGCGAATCAAATTGTGTAGTGCCTCAGAACCAAACTACTATTTTTCAACATAATTACTACAGAGAACATATGGAACATGAACTCTGCCCTAAAAATTCTCATCATCTCCCTCATCATTACCTGTTAAAACATTTCATCATAGTTTGAATCCTTTATGTTAGAGGTTGGCTGAGGCCTGGAATAAAGAGTGAAAATGTGACAAATGGCCACTTATTGGTCATTAACTATCATGATTAGAGCAGCCTGCCTCTCAGAGTGAGGGTCAGCATTAAGAAATGAAACCATCCTTTAGAATATTCTCTTGATAGGAATGAAGCTGTTCATTATCTGATCATTAGGGTTCATGCCAAATAAAACACATCTCTCACCCGACCCAAGTCCTAATTGTTCATTTAGTCATTCGCTTAAATGGGAAGCAATGAAAAAAGAAAGTAACTAAGCAACCGTACAGTCTTCAGATCCCTATCTAACTGCAGGATAATATTTAATGCTAACCAAAGAGCTCAGGGCAAATAACTACTGAGGGCAACTGAGATCATATATGGTACCAGCCACATGTGAAAACTATAGTTATTGGTTCAGCTTAAAATTGTAGTAACTAATTGATATCTTGCCTCACTCTTGAAATAATGCATCTCAAAGAACTAACTAATTACACAAATATAAACCAAAGAATTGTCATGTTTAGAAATGATAAGTAGGAAAAGGATGAAAACACAGCAAATGAAGTTAGAGATCCAGATGACAATGAATCTAGAAACAATATCAAAATGGACATGTACAGTGACAATAGCAACAAATATTTTGGTGTTAGCAACAAGATATAGCAAGATTTTTATTTGTTTGTTTGTTTTTAGCAAGATACTTTATTGGGCATTTGAGAATTTTGAGTTCTCATTAAGTATTTAAAAATTTATTTTGCGACTCAGAAGTATCACCTAAGTCATAAGAGCCTCAATTTCCTCTTTAATAAAAAAAGTTATTGCTACCTGTCTTAAATGATTGGGTTATTGAGAGGAATTAAGAAGGTGCTTGAGAAATTCAGAGCTATTTCTGGAAACAGAAAGACCAGGAGGAATGACCTTACTCCTCTCCT